>NC_142474.1:54116893-54419924 GCF_049115385.1 Moschus berezovskii | reverse complement strand
TGTACTACCCATAGCAATCTACAGATTTAAAGCAATCCTATTAAATTACCTATGACATTTTTTACAGAACTAGAACAAAGAATCCTAAAATGTATATGGAACCATTAAAGACCAGAACTGCCAAAGCAATCCTGAGAAAAAAGAACAAAGCCGGAGGCATAACCCTCCCAGACTTCAGACAATACTACACAGCTACAGTAATCAAAATAGCATGGTACTGGTACAAAAACAGACATATAGATCAATGGAACAGAATACAGAGTCTAGAAATAAGCCCACACACTTGATTTACAGCCACATATAAATCAGTGAACTTAGAATACTCACCTCAATACCACACACAAACTCAAAATGGCTTAATGACTTAAATATAAAACATGACACCATAAAACTCCTAGAAGAGATCATAGGCAAAACACTCTGACATAAATCGTAGCAATGTTTTCTTCGGTCAGTCTCCCAAGGCAATAGAAATAAAAGTATAAATAAACAAATGGGACCTAATCAAATTCTTAAGCTTTGGCACAGCAAAGGAAACCATAAACAAAGTAAAAAAGCCATCCTGAAGAATGGGAGAAAATATCTGCAAATGATGCAACTGACAACGGCTTAATTTCCAAAATATCCAAACACCTCATACAATTCAAAAAAAATAAATAGATCAAAACTACAATGAGGTATCACCTCACAAAGGTCAGAATGGCCACATCATTAAAAAGTCTACAAATAACAAATGCTAGAGAGGGTGCACAGAAAAGGGAACGGTTGTACACTGTTGGTGGGAATGTACATTGCTACAGCCACTATGGAGAACAGTATGGAGATTCTTTTAAAAGCTAAAAACAGAGCTACCATATGATTTAGCAATCCCACTCCTGGGCAGATATTTGGAGAAAACCATGGTTCAAAAGGATAAATGCACCCCTATGTTCACAGCAGCACTATCTGCAATAGCTAAGACATGAAAGAAACAAAGATGTGGTATACACACACACACACGAATATTACTCAGCCATAAAAAAGAATAAAATAAAGCCATGCGCAGCAACATGGACTGACCTAGAGATTATCATACTAAGTGAAATACACCAGAAAGTCAAATACTGTATGATATCAATTATATGCGCAATCTAAAATATAAAATAATGAACTTACTTATAAAATGGAAACAGACTCACATAGAAAACAAACCTATGATTACCAAAGCGGGGAGGGGATGGGGGAGGAATAAATGAGGAGCCTGGGATTAGTACATACAAATAACTATATATAAAGTAGATAATCAACATGGTCTACTGTACAGCACAGGGAACTATATACAGTATCCTGTAACAAACCACAACGGAAGAGAATACAAAAAAGAGTGTATATATTTGTATAACTGAATCACTTTGCTGTACAGCAGAAATACAACAATGTAAATCAACTATTCTTCAATTTTTAAAAAAGTGGGATATAAATGTTAAATAGAATTTAAATTGCTATTTCTCCATGGAAACAAATTTTTAAGAAATGTACTAAATAACTTTTGTCCTAATCATCTTGCCCTTAGTTCAAAGATGAAGGAATAAACTCTTCAGGGTCAGTTAGAGTAGTTCTCACTTGACCACTTCTGAGCACCTTAATAGTATGTTCCATTCAATGGGGAGTAGGTATCAAATGGGTATGGGAGTCAAAACAAGGCAATATATACAAGCCCCTACACAGTTTTAATGTATTAAATGATAAAATAATTTTTAAAGATCTGTTACTTTATAATGTACATCTGGTAATGTACAATTATTTCCCTTTTACCATCCCTTGATACCAACTTTTAGGGTCTCCTTTTCCTGCATTTAAAATAAAATAAAATATAAAATAAAATATTATTTTATAGATAATACACATGTCAAGGGCCATGCTTTCATCTGGTTGAACTTTCAATGCCTTTCTGATTTTATGATCCAGTCCTTTTCTGCTGGATACTTGGATTGTGCATAACATTTTACCATAACCACTGCTGTACCAAATAAACTGGAACATGTGATTTCATATGTGAACAGTCATATCTATAGGACATGAACAGTTGCATCTGTAGGACAGAGTTCCAGAGCAGGATCACTTAGCCAAAGGAAAAAGGCGTTGTAGTTTGGTACTACAGATACTACCTGATTCTTGGGTTAAATCTGTTCATTTAACGCAGTCTGAACAGTATTTCTTAATGCTTTCCTTTCTCTAATGTATCACCAGTAGAGCCTTAGCTCTACAGTCACCTTTGTATCAAGGCTAGGATTGTACTGTCGGTTCTCAGATTTAGGGAGCATTTAACAGCATTGAATGAGATGGCTGGATGGCATCACCAACTCGATGGACATGAGTTTGAGTGAACTCCGGGAGTTGGTGATGGACAGGGAGGCCTGGCGTGCTGTGATTCATGGGGTCGCAAAGAGTCGGACACGACTGAGTGACTGGACTGAACTGAATAGCATTGAGACTATTGTTATTATTATTCCTTAGCTAACTTTACCACTCCCAAACCTTAATTGCAAACGTTTCTATGTGTATTCCAGAATAAGCTTTCGCCCCCTTAACTGTTTCCAACTCTTCTTTCTTTTTTCAATTGTCCCCTTGAGAACACCTGTTGAAATTTGTGGAGGAGCAAAATCACTGAAACTCTGGCAGAGGAAAAGGTATACAGCTGTAGATGAGATCTTATGCAAAGGGGAGGGTTTAGAGGCACAAGACGAAGATAAAGTCATTCTTCCTACTCACCACCTGTTGCATTTCAACCTTGTTTCTAGTAAGTGATCAGGCAGAATTTGAAATGAGTTTTAATACATTACTTCAAAGTTTCTAAATATTAATTAAAACTGTGATCTAAGTAGAAGGAATGGGCGTAATGTTTTTCTTGGTAAAAAACAAACAAAAAGAATCATTTGGAGGGAAGAGGTGGCAGAGAATATAAATGAAGCATCTTTTAAATCTTTCTACAAAGTGAAGTTCTGGGAAATTGCCACCGTTTATAAAGTTTGGGGAACAAGAAAGATTCCAGTTCTAGCCAGAGGAAAAGGTTGGCATCAAATTCTCTGACATTAAAGATTTCAGAAAATAAGGGAGTGTGAAAAGAATTTATTAACTACCCGATGCCTCATCTCTAACTTTCAAGTGCTACAAATAAAAAAATACTATGCTTATGTAAAAAAAAAAGAAAATTAAAGTAGACTTAATAAAACATTCACTGCTTATCTCTTGCCTCTGGTTATAAACATATAAACAATTTAGGCTTCAGAAAATGTGTGCTTAATTCTTGTTTGAACAGGCATGGCCTAATATAGAAACGTCAGATGAAGCCTGGGCAAAGTCCTGGTGTACTCTGGTTTAACAAGTGTTCATCTGGAGTAAGGGTTGGCAAATTTTTTCTATGATGGGCCAGACAGTAAATATTTTAAAAGGCTTCACAGGCCATAAGGTAGCAAGATAAGACAATGCATAACAGCAGGATAATATAATACATAAACAAGAGCACCCGGTTGTGTTCCAATAAATATTTCACAAAATAGGTGTAGGGCTCAATTTAGCCTGTGAGCCATAGTTTACCAACCCATGATTTAGAGAATATATTATATTCCCCCCATCTCAGTGCTCTAAGATGTAGAAGCATGCCTTCTTTTGACATATCTGGGGATATAATGATGTCTTAATCACCTTAATAAATTTTACAAAGAAGGTACTTTGGCTGTCAGGCGAGATAGAAAAGAGGGTAGGAAATTCTCACTAGCCGGAATGGAATCATCAAAGGCAGAAACGTGTGCCTGAGCACAGCACCAGGGAAACCGAAACAGCTGAACAGGACGGGGAACTGAGAGCGATGGGGAGGGGTTAGGCGGGGGAGTCAGCTCTGCGAGAAGAGTGAACACGCAGTTTGGAGGGGATGGCTAAACACCCAAGTGGAGCACATGGCTGTCTTAACACTATGACATCCAGGGGCTGCCAGTCGTAGGCCTCTCTCAGGCCAGCAGAAAAAGGTGATGAGGACTAAAGGAGATCAAAGCTGGAGAGTCTGCCAGGCAAAATATGGAAACAGGTGAAAGGAGATTATGGCAAAGATGTCAGAATGGAGTATTTCCAAAGAGGAATTTAGAATTTCTTGTTTGACGTTTAAAAGTTGAAACAAGTATCTCAAAACAAGTATCTCAAAAGCTATGAGGAGACAATGAAAAATCCTCAGAAATAAACTACCAAAACAGAAATTCCTTTTTCCTCTTAAAATACAACCCAGTGGTAGTGGTCAGGTTCCACATAATAAAACCATCAACTATAACTGTCATTGCTAGTGAAGCAAACTGTGTCTTGAACGATTAAGAGAAAAAAATCTTGTTTTACTCCTTTGGTTTCAGTGATATACTAATAGCTAATCTGCCAAACTCCTTAGGAATTAATTGTTCTTAACTCATATCACTGATTTTAAGATGTGTTTATACTACAGGGGGGGAAAGAAAAACACAAAGCCCCCCTACCAAAACCACAAAAGATTACAATAAATTCTAAGGAAAACATTCCAAAAGTTTTCATCCATAAATTAAAAACAGTCTTCTAAATTGATTGTTGGCTTGCTTATTCTGAGTGTTTACAATGCTTTTTAGATTACTGTAGAAAAAGATTTCTTAGTTAAAGCTTGTTTAAATTTAGGTAATGTTTATAGATGAAATCAGGTCAAGTTACAAAACCACCTTCTATTCCCATTAAAGTGCTTCATGCTGAACTTCAAACTTTTAACTTTCTAATTTGGTTTAAAATTACAAACTCGAACACTCATTTTTACCAATTTATTTAACTTCAACACTTCTTCACAAGGTTCCCTGTGTAAGACCTGGAGTAGGAAGGCCCATTTAGTAATTCTGGCGATATGGTAATATTACATATATTTCATATCTGCACAGCAAGTTTGAACAGCAAGTGTAGAATTCCATTAATTGAGAAAGTCCTTTTCAACCTTAAGACAAGATATTTTAGTGAGATATAGCTGCCAAATTTCTTTCATTGCACATAAAGGAAATGATTTAACTAGAAAGGATAATATAAAATAGAACTCTTATGTAAAAACTGTATAAATGTGAAGAACAATATGAAAAGGATTCTACCCTTAGATTTTCTATATCTAAGACTTAAATGTGGCAATAGTTTTTAGACTACATATTTAACATATTTTCCCCATATAACTACCTACATACCCATAATGTTTTGAATACCTGTCAAGCCTATTAGATGAGATAAAGACATCACAATCTATTGGAAGAGAGAAAAATATGTTCCTATATGTTCCATGAATATTATTAAAATTCTCCTAAAATTACTTTCTAAAATAAAATTCAAACACACATATCCCCCATCCTCAAAAAACTGCCGAGTTGCAAATAAATAGATTCCAATGATGTAATTCCAAATTATCTAAGGCAGCAAGGATAACAGTGAGCACTTTTTTTTCTTCCCCAGTTGCAGTACTTAGGAGAAAATTTCAGTGTGTACTGCATCCAAAACTCTTTAAGGTACTCCCACAAGAGAATCTAAACATAAGAGTCAAATATTTTAATTTCTAATTAAAATATCATCAACATTAATTTTATTTTAAAAGTAGTTCTCTACATTAGTTAAATATAATCGGATGCTTTAATCACAGAACTGTTATGGCAAACAACTCCTTCTCAGCCAATTTACTGGTCAACAGAGACCACTAAACAATATGGCTTTTAAAGTTATCTGGCTTCATCCAACTTTCCTTAACTGGCAAAGTACTATAAGAGAAGAGGAAAAAAAAAACAAAACCCTGAGGTGTAATGGGACTATCTAATATCCTAGAGTCATGAAATGAGTATCTCTTTTTCGTGTAGCTCTGTCTGTCCACCATAAACCTTTTAAAATGTTGTAACATTAGCCATGCTTCTAAAATACCTACGGAAATATAAGGAAGGCCCGTGTTCAGTGTGGTAGCTAGATGTAAGTATGTAGCTCATTACCAGAAAGGTCTTTAAAGTTTATTTATTATACCTTTCTTCATTATCAAGAGCAATCTGCTGTCATGAGTAATCAAAGAACCCCTGAGAACCTTATCTATTTTCAGGAATGATCATGCACATATAAATTACATTCTAGCATGCAGACAACATTTTATAGTGTTATTAGGAATCCTTCCACACACACACAAAGTTAACTGGGATATAATTTCCCTTTAGACTTTAAGTAAAATTTTGCTTTAAAAATCACTTTATGTTCCATATTGACTTTGCTCATTACTTAAGGAAAATAATTTTGGAACCACTAAGAAATAAGATTTTAAATCAGTTATCAAGTGCTCTCAAGTAGGGAATTCCCTGGTGCTCCAGCAGTTAAGAAACCACCTTCCGACTCGGATTCAATCCCTGGTCAGGGAACTAAGATCCCATATGCATCGAAGCAACTACTGAGCCCACACACTGCAACAATGACAACAAAAGATCCTGCCTGCCACAACCAAGACCCGATGCAGCCCAATAAATAAATAATTTTTTTTTTAATGCTCTTTCAAGTAGGTAGGACAATGGCCTTTTTTCTTACTCTTCCATGATTGCTCAAACATGCAGCAGTCCCAGCTACCCCACAACAGCTCACTGCTGTGTGCTGACCTGTGCTGTGTCAGTGGAAAAGTCAGAGTAGGAAATACACAAGCAAAGCCCTTCAAGATTCTTTCTGCACAGAAACATACACTCTAAATGTGTAAGCAAAACCAGGCAATGGAAGGAAAGTCTTCGATATGATGCGCTGCGATCCTTATGATAATTCATATTAACACTGGTTGGATTCTTTTTCTCCCTATCACTATGACTGTACCACTCACTGCAGGGATCCCTCCAGCCTTCTCCACTGCTGCTGCTGCTGTGTCACTTCAGTCATGTCCAACTCTGTGCGACCCCACAGACGTCAGCCCACCAGGCTCCGCTGTCCCTGGGATTCTCCAGGCAAGAACACTGGAGTGGGTTGCCATTTCCATCTCCAATGCATCAAAGTGAAAAGTGAAAGTGAAGTCGCTCAGTCGTGTCCGACTCTTTGCGACCCCATGGACTGCTGCCTACCAGGCTTCTCTGTCCATGGGACTTTCCAGGCAAGAGTACTGGAGTGGGTTGCTTTCTCCGAGCCTTCTCCACTGCTTTATGCCAAAGAATTCATCCCTCAGGCCTAAGTTGTCCTGCTCTCCTGGACATCTAGAATAACTTCTGGTTTCTCTTGTTTACTCTGAAGAACTGGGCCAAGAAAAGCTCTTTGCCCCTTTAACTACTATATGTCATGAAGGAAACCGCTAATACAAGTTGTTACTCTCTAGGCTCATGGATACCTACAAAATTCAAGAAAAATGATTATCTGGCTTTTTTAAAAATGGTAGATGTTCATATTATATCAAAAACCAGTCTGATGGTCAAAAATTCCTCATTTCTAGGCTAAGACTCTTTATATCCTTTAAACAAACTGAAACTCTGTGACATTACCTGGCCCCACAGTAGCCCAGGGTGGTAGATAGTACAGTCGATGTCCATTCCTTGCACTTCCCTGTGAGAGTATAATCACTGCTTGTTGTCATGGGATCTGCAGTACCTCTCTGTGGCAGGGGTCTACTCCTGAGCCCCACTGACATCACGGTTTGATTTGGTGCCACTGTTGGCCAAAGAAACAGAAGAAGAAGTGACATCCTGCCAGCTCCTGGAAGAAGCTGTGAGAGCCGCCTGTGCCCGTGCCAGGAGAACTGCCAAGTCCTCACAGCAGGAGGCAGGCACATGCAGGACACATGCAGCCACCCTGCAAATTAAGAGAAGCTTCAGGGTGCGTGTCTGGGGAGAAGGTTAGAGTGTGCCTCAGCACAGCAAGAAGAGGGTGCTCTGTCCTCAGAATTTAAACATAGTAAAATGGACTTGGTCAAATTCTTCTTTATCATTGTCATATGCAGGCAGATCTAGATGATTTCAGTGGTCAAATGCCTGCTCTGGCCTGGGGTGACTGTTCTCACTGTCCCCACCCCACCCTTCTTGAATACGGCTGTGTGAACTGTTCAAACTTTAGGATTGGTTGTGACTTCAGGAAGGTGACAAAAGGAATTAAACCCTAACATCCTGGCTGAGGTTTTAGTCTGTTTATGTCACATGTATAATATCTGCTCGTCCTGTTCATCCTTGACCTGCTTCTTCCTCTTCGATTCCTCCGTGCTACCCATCGACATGAATTTGAACCACAGATGCTGCACAGGAGGAATCTCCATACACATATATCACTTCCTATGCTTCCTGTGAAAACAGAAGCCTAGAAAGATGACTGACACTCTAGTCCACACTACACTGGTCATTTAAACTTCGTAGTCCTGGATTAGTATAAGTGCAAAGTAAGGCACATCCCCGACCCTAGATCCTCCCACATCCTCCTTCCTTTTCTACTATTTTAAACAAGGTTTAACTGTGAAAAATACTGACAGTACTCAACTTCTAATACTCTGTAAGTTTCATCACAGCTTCAAAGAGAGAAGGCTGTTCCACTTCCATGAACAGGTTTTAGATTCACGACCTAGACACTCATGGTTAGCCTTTCATATCAAGATAAGCATGGGACGGGGGAGCCTGGTGGGCTTCCGTCTATGGGGTCGCACAGAGTCGGACACGACTGAAGTGACTTAGCAGCAGCAAGCATGCATAGCTTATCAAGATAAGCATAGTATAGCGAGATGTCAGAAGAGAAATGATTATGCCAGCTGGTGCTATGTCTAATCCCAATTTTTGCTTCCATCTTATCTCCTAGCACAATGAATAGTTCAGCCATCATGAACCAACTATTATTCTCCAAATACAGGGCAGAGCTTCACATCCCACATCTCTTTCTGCTTACTCTTTTCCCAAGCCTAGAGTACATTCTTCATTTTGTCTAAGTCTAATATACATTATGTCCTTTAATTCCAATACCATCTCCTCTGCACACACCTCTCCCCTCTTTCAGTCTCTAGTTCACCCTAGTGTAATAATTTGTTTTCCTAAGGGACAGAAGTATTTAAAAGCTCAGTGAACAGAATTCACGCTGTAGCCAGGAGGTGTTATTTCTCACTGGTCCCAGACTCTAAAATGTAGACGAAACTAGTATTTATTTCACAGGGTTACACTGAGGCCTGAATGAGGAGTGCACATAAGATGCTGACCATATAGCTCCCATGGGATCACAAAGAGTCGACATGACTGAGCAACCTTCACTTTCACTTTCATCATACATTAAATATATGCTATAAGGCCTTTTTTGCAACCCACTCTATTTGCCACAATTATTTTCATCAATTCTAGATGGACAGGTAGAGGTACGGACTTATCAATGCTGATTCTAAATGAAAACTCATAGCCTTTACTCCTAACAGAATGCCTTTAGGCATATATCAGCAATACTGTATCTTGTATGGACAATTATTTGGGTTCTAATGTAACAAAAAGCTATAAGACACAAATTCAAATGGAAAGAGTTTACTAGTTTCAGTAAGCTGCATGATACCATGGACATGACTGAGATAATTAATAGAAAAAAATTCATAAAAACAATTAAAAAATGTGGCAATTATGATTTAAACTACAAACAGTAATATTTTAGCTCTTAAATCCATTTTCCTTTCTGAGGCAAATAAGGCATGAAATTTAAACAAATGCACAAAACTCTTAAAATTTACTTAGGATAAATGGATGGGATGACTAAACCGTATTAATATATAGCAAAACCATATTACAAAATGCCCAACTGTGAATCTAATTATATTCCAAGTCCTAAGACTTTTATCAGTAATGAAAGATACATAGAAGTGAATTCTAAGAGACATAAAATCTATAAAGCCTCATTTTGCTTCTTTTCCTTAAAATTGTGTTAATACATGTAGAGGAATGTATTCATGATAAAGTAGAACTGTTCAACTTTTGAACGCCCTAAAAAAGGTTCTAACATGTAACTGCAGTAGTCCTGCTAATGTTACACCAAAGAGTAAGAACACAAAAAGAGCATGCTCTGTATAAAGAATTCTATCTCGATTCCCAGTAACAGATACCACTGTAAGAAGAGTCAGCTCATGCAGGAACAATTCAATGTTTTGTTTCTCCTTTGCATTAAATTCAGTTTCTCCATATACTTTGCATTTAAACAGAGATGTGTTTTCATGTGTACTTATCTAAAAGGAAACCTGTTTTATCATAGGGAAGGTTAAAGGCAACACTCTGTACACAGTATACAAGGAGTCCTTTTATAACCATAAAAGAGAACAAAAAGGAATGTAAAACTCATCTTTGTGGCTTCAAAAGAAAGATTGAAATGGATGACCAAGGAAATTAGTCACTGATCTTCTGAAGATGAAGCTAGATGTCACAGGTAGGTTCCAACTATTTTTATGTTGAATCAGCAGCTTCTATCCCAGAGATTTAAATGCACAATGAAAACAAAAACACTAAATTTATTTGTCTATCATTTTGTAGATATAATTCTAATGATATTAAAGTATCACATTATCAAATTTAGAGCATCATCTTGAATCTGTTGAAAATTAGCTCCACAGTTAGTTCCAATTCAAGAAGAAAATATGAAAGTGAGCCAAATAATTTTAATCTGAGACCACAAAATGTAAAAAAGGAAGTTAATGAGCCAAAGGGAAAACTGATGATTAAAGAGAAGAAAAATCAAGAAAGTTCCAGAAAAACATCTATTTCTGCTTTATTGACTATGCCAAAGTCTTTGACTGTGTGGATCACAATAAACTCTGGAAAATTCTGAAGGAGATGGGAATACTAGACCACCTGACCTGCCTCTTGAGACACCTGTATGCAGGTCAGGAAGCAACAGTTAGAACTGGACATGGAACAACAGACTGGTTCCAAATAGGAAAAGGAGTACGTCAAGACTGTATATTGTCACCCTGCTTATTTAACTTATATGCAGAGTACGTCATGAGAAATGCTGGGCTAAATGAAGCACATACTGGAATCAAGATTGCCGGAAGAAATATCAATAACCTCAGATATGCAGATGACACCACCCTTATGGCAGAAAGTGAAGAGGAACTCAAAAGCCTCTTGATGAAAGTGAAAGAGGAGAGTGAAAAGGTTGGCTTGAAGCTCAACATTCAGAAAACAAAGATCATGGCATCCGGTCCCATCACTTCATGGGAAATAGATGGGGCAACAGTGGAAACAGTGGCTGACTTTATTTTGGGGGGCTCCAAAATCACTAAAGATGGTGATTGCAGCAATGAAATTAAAAGACGCTTACCCCTTGGAGGGCAAGTTATGACCAACCTAGACAGTATATTAAAAAACAGAGACATTACTTTGCCAACAAAGGTCCATCTAGTCAAGGCTATGGTTTTTCCAGTAGTCATGTATGGATGTGAGAGTCCTAAAAATATACTGTTCATCTCAAAAAGAAAAAGAAGTTATTTCACTGAATAGAAACAATTTTCTCATCCATCCTCAAACCATGAAGACAGACTTTTAAATGATTATTTATGAATACTCAAATTTTTTTATTCACTCATCTGGAGAAAGAATCTGTGTATGTATGTGTGTGTATTTAAGTTGATCAGGCCAAAGAGCAAAAGTAAGTTCTTCTATTTTTGTCTCCAGATAGGATACTGCAAGCATTAACAGTTATTTCTTGATTTCAAGCTTAGGGCTCTATTGAATTCTTATGATAAAAGACAACTTAGCATATTCAGCTCCATTTCCCCCCTTTATCAAGTATCAACATGGTTACCTCAAAATGTGAAATAAATCTTCAGTGTATTGTGCTAATTTATTTCATCTGTTTAACAAAAATCTATAGAGCACAAACACTGAACCTGGCACTATTCTAGGTGCTAGAAACAGGAAGAGAGAAAATGGACAAGAATTCTGCCATCATTGAGCTTACTAGTGAGATAATACCTAAAACAAGTAAGTAAAATATATGGTATGTGCCTGGTAACCAGAATATATTAAAAATCTTACAATTCAGTAAAAAGCCAAACAGCCCAATTCAAAATCAGGCAAGGGACATGAACAGACAGTTCTTCAAAGAAGATACACAAATGGTAAAGAGCACATAAAAAGATGATCAACATCATCAGTCGTTAGGAAAAGGTAAATCAAACCACAACCACCACTTAACACCCACTAGGATGGCAATACTAATAATGGGACAGTAGCAAGTGTTGGCAAAGATGTGGAGAACTGGGAACGCCTGTTTACTGCTGGGAGGAATGTAAAACGGTATAGTTGCTGGGAAACAGCTTGGCATTTCTCCCAAGATTAAACTGCCATATGACCCAGCAATTCCAGTTCTAGACTGATACCATATTCTCAAAAGAATTGAGAATAGGGACTCAAACAGGTCCTTGTGTAGGAATGTTCACTACAGCACTATTCACAATAACCACAGGTAGAAACACACATCCACTGATGAGCGGACACATAGTGTTACATACACACAATGGAATATCATTCTTTCAGAAAAGGGGCTGAAGCACTGAGACATGCTAAAATAAGGATGAGCCTCAAAAACATTATACTCCAGACACAAAAGGTGATATGCTGTATGATTCATTTATATGAATGAATTTACCAGTATAGGTAAATTCATCAAGACTGAAAGCAAACTGGTGGTTGCTAGGATTCCAGGCAGGAAGAAGAGGGAGTAACAGCTAAATAAATTTGGGGTTTTATTTCAGGGTGATGAATATGTACTAGATACAGGTGATGGCTATACAATATTGTGAAATGTGCCAAATGCTACAGAACTGTTCATTAAAAATGGTTAATTTTGTTACATGAATTTTACCTCAATTAAAAAATATCTATTTTGAAAATAAGTGGGAGAGACGGTTAATGAAAAGGGAGGAGGGACTGAGATTTTTATAAAGGGTCCCAGGGAAGCCCTCACTAAGAAACTGATACTTGAATCCTGATCTGAAGTATGGAGTTCCATACCAAGGTCACAGGTGAGGCCTTGTACTAAGGCCACAGAGTTCCCCACCAAGGTCATCTCCCAGAACTGACTGAGCCCCATAGCAACCATGCCATGAATCCCCTCATCCTTACCCTGACTCCGTATTAGGTAAAAATGCCCGCTCGAGTAATCACCCTATAGCACCCTAACCAATCACCTAATGCCACCCTTTCAGCAAGAATTTTGCCTTGAGGCTATAAAAACTGACTACTAACCCACGTAGAACTGTGGTGCTGGAGAAGACTCTTGAGAGTCCCTTGGACTACAAGGAAATCCAACCAGTCCATTCTAAAGGAGATCAATCCTGTGTGTTCATTGGAAGGACTTATGCTGAAGCTGAAACTCCAATACTTTGGCCACCTCATGTGACGAGTTGACTCACTGGAAAAGAGTGATGCTGGGAGGGATTGGGGGTAGGAAGAGACGGGGACGACAGAGAATGAGATGGCTGGATGGCATCACCGACTCGATGGACATGAGTTTGAGTGAACTCCGGGAGTTGGTGATGGACAGGGAGGCCTGGCGTGCTGTGGTTCATGGGGTCGCAAAGAGTCGGACACGACTAAGCGACTGAACTGAACTGAACCCACGGAAGGGGTCGGCTCTCTCTTGAACAGGCCCACAGTTCTAAGTCAGCTCTCCCTGGTCTGCCAGGTGGTCAGCCCGCTGTGCTCACAGTGCCCTCATTATCTCTGCTCTTTGTTCTTAATAATAAAATCACTCCCTTCTGAAATGCTCTGTGTCTGGAGATTCTTTTCCAACCTGCGCTCAGATTGCCATGCACGACATAAAGGTAGGGAGGAATCCTGGATACAGACGTTTGCGCCAAGATCCTAAAGGCAAGAGCAGGGGTGGAGGGCTTGCCTCCTGTCGGAGGCACAGGAAAAGCCACTGTGGCCAAGCAAGACAGGAGGGGAGAGGAGCAAGAAACACACTTACAGGGCAATGGGGAGTCTGATGAGCTGAGGAAGGGCCAGGGGGTCACTCTAAGGACATTGGCTTTTACTCTTAGTGCAAAGGGAGCCAGTGACATGAAGTGACTCCATTTAATGGGCTCGTTCTATTGCTAAACTGAGAAGCTACGAAGCTACATGAAGGGCAACAGCATGGTCGTCAGTTAGGAAGCTACTGCCACGACCTAGGGCAGAGAATTCTCCAATCTGTCTTTCAGTTCTTTCAGGAAGTTTTCCGTTCTCTTCTGTCCTTCAAATGTCCTTTCTTCACAGGTTCCATAGTTTCATGGAGTTCATCATAAATTCTCTTATGGTTCTTGGTTTTTTGAAATTTTCTTTTGATGCCCTCATTGTCCTACACTGTCTCTAATCTTTTGAGCTCCTTTTCCCTATTTGTTCTGATTTCTGTTTTTCACATTAACATTTCTCAAATGTCTCATGATCCTTGGTGGCCTTTTAATATGTGAGAGACTAAAAAGCACTGTCTGTGTGGGCAGGCCTTGTAAACCTCACTGTGGGGTTATTTTGGCTGGGCCGTTTCACTGCAATATCTTGACCTTGTCAATGTAGACAAAGAAAAATAAATGGCCTTAATCATGAGTAGACGCATTCAACAAGTGCAAAGCAGTGGAGTTTTTTGAGGGTCTACAGTCTATTAAAAACACACATCTCCTTAGACTTCTCACTCCTCACCTATCTCAATCTATCACCAAGTTCTGTCAACTCAAGAATAAATCTCTCAAATGTATATACAGTTGATCCTTGAACAATGCAGGGGTTGGGGACACGGTCAAAAACTCACAGGAAACTTATAATTGGCCCTATGTATTCACAGTTCCTCTGTATCTGTGGTTCTGTATCCACAGATTCAACCAACTGGAGATCCACCCAACCAGGAATTGTGTAGTATTTACTAATGAAAAAAAATCTATGTAAAATCAGTTCAAACACATGTTGTTCAAAGGTCAGCTGTTCTTCTATCCATGTCTACCGTTGTTACCTTGGATCAAACTACTCTATGCTCACCAGGAAGACTATAACAGTCTTGTTTATATAATCCCTAGGATACCCTTCAATGTCTGCTTTCTACAGTTAGCCAGAGTGATTTTTTTCAAAATGTACTTTTAATCCTGTTCCCTTCCTTCCTATCTCTCCCTCAAACTACTCCCAACACCGATTTTTAAAACTAGTGGCTGCCCTTACTCTTAGAAGAGAGTTGCACAGGTTGTCTACCTTTGCAGCTTCCTCCTGCCCCCACCTCCAATTCTCAGGGTTCCCTTTCTTCTCTTTCAGGTGTTTACACCACAGTCCTTTCTTCTGCAGTGATTTGCTTGCTCCAACTATTTCCCTTGTAGGGACTGCTCTTTTTTCCCTCTCCCGGTAGCTTAATTTTACTGATGCCTCAGGGCTCATTTTCAACATCAATTCCTCAAGGAGACATCCCTAATCTTCCGCTAATCCACCTTTAGAGGCCTGTGCTTTGTCAGCACCCATCACAGCTTTAATTTTTTAAGTGTGATTCTTTGATTAATGCCTTCTCCATGAGAATGCACACATCCATAACAGGCGCCTAATCTATTTTTTCCTCACCACTGTATTCACAGCACCTGGCATAATGCCAGGTGCATAGTAAATGAACCCTGTAAATATGTAAGAAATGGATACATACATAAATGAAGAGAACTGCAACTATAATCACCTCCAGTGTACAAGTCACATGAGAAAGTCTATTGCTTTTCAAAGGCATTTTATTGGGTTGGCCAAAAAATTCATTTGGGTTTCCTGTAACAGCTTATGGAAAAGCCTAACAAACTTTCTGGCCAACCCAACACAATGCCAAATTATAGACTGCCTTTAAAATCATGACCTTAAAACATGCTTTTAAAATAATATTTCATCATAATCAGTACAAAGAAATCAGCATACACAAAATACTTTTCCTGACAAACACACAAGTTTTGTAGAAAAAGGTATCAATATTCACTTTAAGCTCTGGGGGAGAGAGAGAGAGGGGGAAAATTGTGTTATTTCAGGTCAGGAACATACGAGTGAGTAAACCTATCAAAAACAATAACAAAAATAAATTCACAGCCAAAATCACTTACTCAAATATATAAATATCCAAGAAGGTATGACCAAATAATAGATCTTATTGTAATGTAAAAACCAACAAAGTTTACAATATTATCTAAATGGCAAACAGTACATGAATAAAATTTTGAAAAATTTAAATTTGGACCCAGTAAATATTACCAAGTATTATTAATACTGGGCTTCCCTGGTGGCTCAGAGGGTAAAGAATCTACCTATAATGCAGGAGACCTAGGTTTGTTCCATCCCTGGGTGGGAAGATCCCCTGAAAGAGGGCATGGTAACCCATTCCAGTATTCTTGCCTGGAGAATCACCATGGACAGAGGAGCTGGCGGGCTACAGTCCATGGGCTTCCAAGGAGTCGGACATGACTGAAAGACTGAGCACATTATTCATATCATTTACCATTTACATGTTCTTCCAGCTTTGTAACAGTTTATTTCAAAGGGAAAAATTCTTTACATGTAACTTTTTAAAGATACCATGTGCAAGCAATCTAAATTCAACTGCTCTGAAATTCACTGAAAAAGAAGTACCCATGCTTTTAAGAAGCTTGAGAGTGAGTCATGAAAAAACATTTTTAAAAGATATGTCACTGGAACCTAAATGTGGAAAATTTGTGCAAAGGCTTTTTCATGAAACTAATGAATTCCCTATACTTTGATGGACAGGGAAGCCTGGTGTGCTGCAGTCCATGAGGCTGCAGAGTCGGACACAACTGAGCGACTAAACTACACAAAGGTAAGTGTCAAAACAATTAGCACACAGTGTAAGAGTTCTAAAAGAGAGATAAGGTATTTGAAATATACACACTTTATAATTTGTAACAGCAGAAGAACCTAAAATCTTAACATAAACTTCTATAATCACTTTAAATGTACGTGCACTTTCCTATTAGGATTATTAGTAGCTTTGAGGATGCGTATAAATGAAGACAGATTTAAAAACCTTAACTGGACTTCCCTGGTGGTGCAGTGGTTAAGAATCAACCTGCAGATGCAGGGGACGTGGGTTGAATCCCTGATCCAGGAAGATCCCACATGCTGTGGGGTAACTAAGCCCATGCATCTCAATTATTGAGCCTGTGCTCTAGAGCCCGGGCTCCACGACAAGAGAAGCCACTGCAATGAGAAGCTGGCGTACCCCAATGAAGGGTGACCCCAACTCACCCCAACTAGAAAAAGCCACCATGCAGCAACGAAGAGCCAACACAGCCAAAAACAAACATTTAAAAATCTTGACTGATTTCCACAGTGTACACTGAATGTGTTTTGAGGCCTACATACAACTGGTGTTGCAGGGGTCTTTGTTTTTTCTCTATATATGTACCTCATGGCTCCAATTCAACTTTTCACTGCATGTGGCTGAGGTCTGTGGATACGAAAATCAATGAGAGAGTCCCTGCCCCACACAGGCTCACTACTGACCAGAAGCCATGCAACAAAAGGCGTGAGAGGAACAATTGTGCATATTGGGAAGAACGAAGGAAACTTCATTGGGAACAATGAGGCAAACCAAGAGAGGCAGGGGGCAGTGTGTATTTCACAGAAAGGTGTGTACTCCCATGACACTCTCAACAAACCTAATACATCAATGCTTGAAAACAGAATGTCTGCACTGTTACACAGCTCAACCGACACTGTTCCTTGTATTAATCTCCCATGAAATCTTTTTTGCTGTTTTGACAACAAAATCATTTCTTAAATATCACTCATAAAATTTAAGATTTAAAATCGTTTTATCTTCAAGGTCCTACTGTAGGACCTTGGTCCTACAGGAAACTCTGTAGGTCCACAAGAAACTCTGCTCAATGTTATGTGGCAGCCTGGATGGGAGAGGAGTTTGAGGCGGAATGGATACATGTGGCTGAGTCCCTTTGCTGGGCACCTGAAACTATCACAACATTGTTAATTAGCTACATACTCCAATACAAAAAGTTAAAATTAAAAAACACATTTTATCTGTCTTGTATTTCATAAAATTTAATAGTTTTCCTAACACTAAAGAATAGGGCTGTGATAAAAATAATTAATAATTGGCTTGAAAACACATTTCTGTATGTGAACTGGAACTGATTTCCTTTTCTGGAAATTTATAACACTTGACACTAAAATTAGTCAAATGATGAAATCTTCAGTCAGGGAATTAGGTGTTTAGTTTCTGCAGGTTACACTTGCTTTTAACTTCTTCCTCTCTACTTCAGGAGGGAAATGAACAGCAAAAGCTGTCAGATGAAATACAACAAATCAGTAAGGTCTGTACTTTTTAATCATATTTATAGCTTTTCCTGTAAGGAAAAGTTAAGCCTGTATCTGCCACTAAACCCACTTGCTGGATGTTTGCCAGCACAATAAAAGTAAATACAGTAATAAATAATGAAATAGATCCACTAAACCTAGCACTGTCAGTTGAGTCTTTCAGTTCAGTTCTGTTCAGTTCAGTCGCTCAGTCGTGTCTGACTCTCCGCGACCCCATGAATCACAGCACGCCAGGCCTCCCTGTCCATCACCAACTCCCGGAGTTCACTCAAACTCATGTCCATCGAGTCGGTGATGCCATCCAGCCATCTCATTCTCTGTCATCCCCTTCTCCTCCTGTCCCCAACCTTTCCCAGCATCAGACTCTTTTCCAGTGAGTCAAATCGTCGCACGAGGTGGCCAAAGTATTGCAGTGTCAGCTTTAGCATCAGTCCTTCCAATGAACACCCAGGATTGATCTCCTCTAGAATGGACTGGTTGGATCTCCTTGCATTCCAGGGGACTCTCAAGAGTCTTCTCCAACACCACAGTTCAAAAGCATCAATTCTTCGGTGATCAGCTTTCTTCACAGTCCAACTCTCACATCCATACATGACCACGGGAAAAACCACAGCCTTGACTAGACGGACCTTGGTTGGCAAAGTAATGTCTCTGCTTTTTAATATGCTATCTAGGTTGATCATAACTTTCCTTCCAAGAAGTAAGCGTCTTTTAATTTCCTGGCTGCAATCAGCATCTGCAATGATTTTGGAGCCCCCAAAAATAAAGTCTGACATTGTTTCAACTGTTTCCCCATCTATTTGCCATGAAGTGATGGGACCAGATGCCATGATCTTCGTTTTCTGAATGTTGAGCTTCAAGCCAAACTTTTCACTCTCCTCTTTCACTTTCATCAAGTCTTTAGTACAATTTATATAATTCATACTTCTTACAAAGACACAAATAAAGAACACTAACAAGCACAAGCTGAAAGAGCACGCTGAGTAATCAGCAAAGTGCAACAGGATTAAGAAACATCAAAAATAGAATTATTTATTTTCTCCCTTTAGTCCAACATCTAGCAAGTCTACGTAGGCATACCACAATAATGAAAAAGGCAATGATGATGATGATGACGATGACAGCTAAGATTTACTGGGCATTTAACGTGTACTAGGTTCTACTAAATGTTTTATATTTAAGCCTGACAACAATCCTAAGAATAAGATCCTATTACTAAACCCTATTTTAAAGACATGGGCAAAGAGGCTGAGCCATGTTAGGAAGTGGCAAGGCTGGGATGCTAACAAAGGCTTCTGAATTCAAATCTCTAAACCACTCAATTGTAGGAAGAGAAAGTATAAAGCCTGTGATTTAGCAACAGCTTTCTGGGGGCAAAAATTTTAAACATATTCAAATATATTTAACCTAATTCGATACTGTTATACTATATATACTAAAACTGTGGAAATATTCCATCCTAAAAGAGCAACTGACTTCTAAATCCTTGAACTATTAATAAATTTAAAAATATTTTCCTAGATGTTGTAACGAAAACTATTTTATATCACATAAATTAGATTTTTATCCTCAAGAAAATAGTAACTCAAAACATTTAATTTCAATTATTTTCACCATAACACAGTGATTTCTGAAAAAAATCAAAAGTCAAACTTGTAAAGTTGGTAAAGATAAAGAAATTATAACTAAATCATGACCGACTTGACTGAAATTATTCCAAAACTAGAGTAGGACAATCATACAAGCAGTAAGATCCTTTAGTATCGCTTTTTTAGATTTTGAAACCATCCACTGAACTCTGTATAAAGATTCAAACTAAATATGGATGTAATATTACTTGTTTGCCTGATGTCAAACTTAAAAATAACAACAACAAAGAGATCCTGCAAAGCATACCTTGGCAAAAAAGACGGTGAGGTGAGTTTCACTGCCAACAATCCAAATAGGGAATTTTGGAGATTTCAAGTAAGAGCCAACCTAGAACAAAGGTAGCAAAATAAGTAAATGAAAATTTTATATTGCCTGTTAAATATTTACCAACAAATGTGTGAAGCATCACTAAAATGCCTAATTGATATTTAAATGGAATAATGGATTGTTCCAGAATACCTTATCCATAAAGGTCAAATGCCAAATGTAAAAATGAATGTTATAAAGACTGTCAGGGAGAAGCTTATAATGTATCTTTCCACTAGAATAATAATAACACAGATTTAACACATGAAAAAATAAATTAGTTTAACCCTAAGAATCATTCTCATGTTTCACTGAAGATCTTAGATAAACAGCCACTTCTAGAATTTCAGCTTGGTACCTCAAACTCTAAAACTATAAATCTGATGATAATTACTTTATCAGGAAAATAATCATAAATTAACAAGTGAATAGATACATGAATAAATAAGAGACAAAGCCTTAAGACCATCCTGTCTTCAAAGAACATAGAGCAATATAATAATCTCTCTAAAGCAAAATACATACTTCCATCTAGGAATATTAAAGAATCCTTCACTTGATTCTTCATGGCGGGAAGTAAGTTCAAAGTTACACAATATTAATTCTCTCTAAAATATATTAAAAAGTTATACCTTATAGTCTGCCTTCAAGGTTACATATTTAACCTATAAAAACAATAGCACCAAAAATTTAAGGGTATCATTTTTGTGTGACAGAGAAAAAGCAAGCTTAAAATTCAACAGGTTAAAAACTGACTTCTGAAATCTGACCACGTTCACATCAGTCACTCACACTGTTAGACGGACAAGGACTCTGATAAACAAGTAACCTTACCAATAACATTTGCTGAGTTTTCTTTTCTCATAAGACCTTCACCTGCCCCCCACCCCCACTGAAACTGGGAAACTCTTAAGTGGCTACTTGCAGCAGTCAGTCAGGGTCAACTATTCATCACTAAGCAGCCAAAAGCCTCACTATGGTTTCCTGCTTTCAACCACCTTTGAGATATACTGTGATCATTAGGAGGGCAGTGGGATAGTAAAACTATCTTTTGACCTGTGATGGGAGACATGAGCTGGATGTGCTAATCGCAATGAACAACCAGTAAAGGAGGAAGGGTGATCTGAGGACAACAGAGAGGATAACAAAAAAGCACAAAGAAGAAGACAAAGCTTATCAGAGATTCAGAATTGAGGGGTTTTAGAGGTTTTCCGCCAAGTCCTTCCATTCTACATAAGGAAACCGGAAAATACACAGGATCAGTGCCTGGTCTGAATTCAAACAGCTAACTAGTATAGAGTCAGAATTAAAACTCGTGTTTATGACACATAATGTGGCAGCTCTCCATTACATCATGCTGTCTCTTGTGATGCAAAGTTTAGACATCGTTTAATTCCTCTTCTAGAAAAAGTGTGCATGTATCAGTGTGTAGGCGTGTGTGTGTGTTTAGTTAAGGTAGAAGTAAAAAAAAAAATGAGGATAAAATTATACACAGTGGGATCAAAGGGCAAATGAGTGCTGAACTCATGCAGAGTTTTGTAATAATAAAAATAAATAAATCGAAAGGCCATATATAGTGCAACCACTTTGGAAACAGTTTGCTAGTTCCTCCAAAAATTATGCATATACCATGTGATCAAGTAATTTCATTCCTGGATACACATCCAAGAGAAACAGAACCATGTCCACAAAACGTTAATGTTCACAGTAGTATTACATTATTATGTTAATATTATATATTAATGTTCATAGCAGTATTATTCATAAGAGTCAAAAATCAGAAACAATCTAAATGTCCATCAGCTACTAAAGAGAAAAACAATATTGATATAAATTGATAAGTCATACAAAAATATATTATTTGGTCATAAAAAAGAAATTAAGTACTAATACACAGGAATGAACAACGGAAACATTATGCTAAGTGAAAGAAGAAGTCAGATACGAAAGGCCACATACTGTACGTTTCCATTTACATGAACTATCCAGAAGAGGCAAAGCTTCAGAGACAAAAAGGCGCCAGGCGCTGGGGAGGAATGAGGAAGTGACAGCTAAAGGGTGTAGAGGATCTTCTTGGAGTGAGGAAATGTATTGAAATTAGATAGTGGTCATGAAGGCAGAGGCTTGTGAATACACAAAAAACCCCCACTGAATTATATACTTTAAAATGGTGAATTTTACGGCATAGGAGTTCTATATCTATCTTTTTTTCTTTTGAAGTGCACACCCCAAAGCACTCAGTCACCCTTTCATCTCAGTACACTCTCACAGACACATGCACATAGGAGCTGGAGATGGGGAGAGAGAAAGAGAAAGAGAGCCAGCGAGCCCATGAGAGACTGTTTCCTTTGTCTTAATGAATGCATATGATAAAAGTAATATGAAATTGATCATTTTAACTCTAAAGGGCAATTTGCTACACTATCAAAGAAAAGGAAAATGTTCAGACTCAGAAAATCCATAACAACACAATTATTTCCTTACTGCTGTTTCTCTATATGTTTGATAAAAAGTATATAATTCCAAATATACATGTATTTTCAGAAGGATAGCTATAATTATATACAGATGAGCACCACAGTGTTAGAGGCTTATTTTTTAAATGCTTGTCTTCACTTAGTTTTGAGGTCCTCACTAGGGGCTGGTCAGCTTCCTTTAAAAAAGGCAGCTGATGAAGTCCAAACCTCCCTGATCTGTCTCCCACATTCCAGGCCACCAAGCATCGCCCTGGAGCCCGGTACCAGACTACAAGAGACGACTCCCAAGCCCCAGAGCCCACTGAATATATTCAAACCAGCCAGCCCACAGCGGGGCCAGGCATGGGTTGCATGGCCTCCCAGCCAGCTCCATCCCAGTTCTCATAAGGAAGCTGCTCCTCAGGGCTGTAAACTACTGGTGCCTTGTCCACAGGTCTCCTTCTCTCCTTGGCCCTGTCTCGGAGCTTTCTCTTGTTTAGAGCTGTAAGTAACAAAAGTGTTCTGCCTTTCATCTGTCTGAGCATCTGTATGCTGTATCCTACCATAAGAAACATCTTTAAACCCTAGAAAACACCACAATTACTGCTCGAACACTAGACCGGTAATACTAGGGTAGTACTAAGGCAGTAATACTGGGGTAACAGGAGCATATACAGCAGCTAATGGCTTCCCACTATGATCTTAGGCAGAAAACAAACATTCCTCTGTTCTACCTAACAGTTAAAGAAAAGCAAATGCACGTATTTAGAAGAGCTCACCATTCTGGTGATACTGTCTGCCTGCTTGTTCATTCAACAAATGTTTACTGAGCATCTAATATGTACCCAGAAAGACAATGTGACTGTTTTCATAGAGTTAATATTCCATTTAGGACAATAGAAAAATTTAAGATTTAAAAAAAAAAAAAAGATAACCAAGCCAACAAAAAAAGGTCATTACAAAGTGATTATTCCTACAAAATAATGTGAAAAACAGTCAGTGGGAAATGGTCCAACAAAAGGCCTCTGAGATACCATCTGAGTTAGGGCTTAAAAAGGGGAGAGGAGTGATCCATTCAGCTGGAGTATTCCAGGCAGAAATGAAAGAAGTATAAAAGTTCATCAGGTAAGGGCTTGTTGTCTGTTGTTTAGTCGTTAAGTCATGTCTGACTCTTTGTGATCCCATGGACTGTAGCCCACCTAGGTCCCTCTGTTCATGGGATTTCCCGGGCAAGAAAACTAGAGTGGGTTGCCATCTCCTTCTCCAGGGGATGTTCCCAACCCAGGGAAGGTAAGGGCTTGGCACATATGAAGAAGAATTGAGAGGAGACAGTGTGGCTGGAGGACAGAGAATCCAGACCATCAGGGCCTTAAGGCCACAGGGTGAAGACTTTAGAACATATCACCTTCACTCTCTATCCTCCTGAAAAACACACACCACGCACTTTTTAGAAAACAGCTTCACTGAAATATCTTTGACATACAAAAACTAAACATATTTAAGCTGAGCAACTTGATATTCTGATACATGTATATATTGTAAAAAGATCACCACAATCAAGCTAATTAACACCCATTATTTCTATCTAGTCACCATTTCTTTATGTGCATACACAGTCACACTTTTCGGAATATGAATGGTTGGTTGTGGGTGTGTTGGGGAGGAGACACAGCTTGATTCTCTGGTCGCTAGACTGCCTCAGAATAGCTTTGGCTTATGTAATTAAAGTCACTAAAAATGTAAGAGTTGCTACTGCTTGACAGTACAATTACTATTAATGAATAAAGGCAGGATGAAATCATTTAATCATCATGTCCATATCATCCCTGTGCAAGTGCTGTCATGAAATCATGAGGAATGTTCTCTAGTAAAAAAGAAACCAAAGAGAGGAAGGAGAGAAGGGAGGGCAGGGAGGATGAGGAGGAAGGAAGGCAGGCAGGAGGGAAAGGACTGTTACTGTTACTAAAAATAATCACCACCATTAGAACCACTGCTATGGAACCACCATTCTAAACTGGAAAAGAATAGAATATCTACTTCTTTTTCCAAAATCAGAACATCTTATTAAATGCAAATCATTAATGATTTAAACTCCATTTAAAACTATTTGGAATATCCATAGTAATTTCATATTATGCAGGAAAGTGATGAGATACGTATCAAAAAATGAGAGCCTCGTGGCAGCTCCTAATCCTAGCACATGTGTTAAGAGTTTAATGCTGTGAAATGCTTGGGTCTTTCTTCTTTTACTGTGAAATCATTTTTTCAGATGAAATAGACAAAAGTTAGAATTTCAGGCATTTAGCAAATTGTTTTACTATGCCTGACAAAATATTGCCAGTTGTTTCAATGAAACACACTATTAGTATGGAAGATCAAATAGGACATTCTTTCCCCTCAGTTTATCAAAAACTTTATTTATATTCAATAATGGATATCTGTTTTCATCAGTTCAGTTCATTTTCAAAGTGGGTTCTGCCTCTGACCCTCAAAAGGAATGAGCCTAAAAAAATAGAAAACAGCATGATCGGCCAGCTTAACTCTATCCTTGATAAGCCTGTCAGTTCAGAAAGGGTGATGAAAAAGGAATTGAGAGTATACACTATCAGCAGTAAACTAAAATATGCTGTCATAGGAGAAAAATGCTCTAACAGTGGACAAGTGAATAAAAACCGTTCAAAGTACCTTAAAAATCAATTTACCTTACAGTATCTTAAAGCTTCCATGAGTGTTAAGAATCCTACAGCAGCTTGTTCATGTATACCAAGAAGTTCTGCAACAAAAAAGTCAGCAATGCATTAGCGTAAGGATCTGAAAAGCACTTCACACACATATATATATTCTCCACCAAAACTTTTACTTCTACCCAAAATTGTACTTTAAAAGCTAGCATATATTTACTGTTAAGAATTCACATCAAGTCATCATGATAGTCCTATTCGTTATAAAATCCATTAGATTAGGTAATAGAGCCTTTGTATGTACATTAAATGCATTTATAAAACTTTATATTCAATGTTAACTTTTTATAGACATTTGATATCATCCCTTTCTCCTCTAAATAAACACAAGCAGCATGCTTAAGACTGGGCAAATAATGAAGAACAGAACACAGTACCTGCTTTACAAAGGCTAGTGTTAGTAGCTCAGTCGTGTCTGACTCTCTGCGATCCCATGGGCTGTAGTATACCAGGCTCCTCTGTCCATGGGATTCTCCAGGCAAGAATACTGGAGTGGGTAGCCATTCCCTTCTCCAGGGGATCTTCCAACCCAGGGATCAAACCCAGGTCTCCTGCATTGCAGGCAGACTCTTTAACCACTGAGCTACAAGGGAAACCCTTACAAAGGCTAAAAGCTTATCAAAGGAGACAGATGAGAAAACTTGTGCTCTTTGTTTAGATGAACACACACATCTTACAGTGGTGTTAAGGGCATCTGTTTACTGTGTTAGGGTAGGTGCATGCAAGTGGTAACATCTGAGTTGAATCCTGAAGCATATGTAGGAATTTTCCAGGCCAAGAAGAGGATAAGAAGAAAATTTAAAGAGAAGAAATGGCAAAGAAGTATGAAAAATCAATGTATTCAAGGGGTGAAAAATTTGTCAAAGCTTCCTTAAAGGTTTCTAGCCTGGGGAACCTGATAAATGGTGACTGACTGAGAGAAAGAATAAAGATTTAGGTTCTAAAGTGGTATGAAGAGAGAGCATGAGTTTGGTTTTAGACAAGTAGGACTGAGTGACCTTGAGGACTTTTAGATAGAGATGGATACATTACTAGAAGTAAGGTTCAGGAACACGGAAAAAGAGGTCAGAACTGGATGCAAAGCTTTAGGGAGTCACCAGCATGATCATGCAAATGGATAAGAAAGAGCAGAAAAAGCACAGAAAATGAAAAGACAGACTATTCCACGTCAGAAATGTAACTGTAATGATAATAAAGTCTTTTCATAGACTACAGCTTTCAGCTAAAGTACGTTAAGTATCAGGATAATAATAATTTGGGTAACAGTAATTTGTAATGGTAATTTGCGACCATACATATTTCTAAAAAGAATATTTTTTCTGCTTAAAAATTATGTCCACTATAAACACAACATATATATAACTCTACATCCTTTTTACTATTTGGTTATGTACCGTCCATTTTCCTGTAGGATATCATGTTTTTATCAATTAATGTAATAATATCAACTTATTTGCTTTGTTGTAAATATTTGACTATGTATCCTTAAGCACAACATCTAGACGGTGTAAACCAAGAATTGGTTTTTAAGCTTTAATTTTTGTAAATTCAAAATTCATAGAAGACATGTATACACATAGTTTGTATTTTTCACTAGCTTCTTATAGGTACAGAGGAGACATTGCCACAGTTTCCAAGTTTTGCTTAGAATTCTCCGGGATGTCTAAGTTCCTTTTAGACTTATTTCTCTGTCTTAATTTTTAACAACCCAAAAAACAGTGATTATTATTTTCTTATAAACCAAATAAGCAAAAGCTTTTTTGGATCCTCAATAATGTTTAATAATGTAAAGGTCATGAGACCAAGAAATCTGAAAATTGTTGGCATAGCATTCAGATCAAAAAGAGAAAGTGAAGGTGAGCAACCCAGATAGGAAGAGATAGTACCCCACAGTCTTTCAAATTTTTTCTTCCTCTTCATTCTAAAAATTAAGGAGCACTCAATATTCTCAAGTTCAAATAAAACATGTTAAGAAACAGTTTCACATTTTAATTTCTAAAATCAGTTACCACCACCTAGTGTTATGCCTTGATTACTACATCATCTATTTCCTTACAGATGTCTAGAATACTATATTTATAATATCATGCTACTAAATATACCAAATCAGCTTTCAAAACTCTTGAATAATGAATTATTCAAATGCAGTCAGTAATCACATGTTTAGCCACATTGTTTGAATGGTAATATTTTTAAAATGTATCACTCCTATGTACTTAAAATTTTGATCTTATTTTGATAGCTAAAGTGCATCATTAATAATATTTATTATTGCACAAAGTTATAAGTACAGTGAAGACATACTATTCTCACATATTAAAATTTAAAGAATTTAGTTACACTAACTACACTTTTCTCAGTAAGTCTCCAAGAAATCTGTTTGTTTGCAGAAAATTCTAATAATTCTGTCACTGTATTTCATAACTTTCTTCTTGTTCTTAGCCTAGCAATTAAGACTAACCATGATTAAGTGTCTATCCACCTTTGTGTTCAGTCAGTCAGACTGTATCAAAATGTAGAGTTTCATATATTCATGAGTTTGCTTCTCTATACCCTTCTCTGCTCCCAACTATCATTCTCATTACTGTCAGGGTGTCTACAGAAGTCCTTCTTAGGCCTTTCAAACTTGATACTGACTTGGAAAGCACATACCTGCACTGTATTTATTTAACAAACACACCCTGAGGGCCAAGTATTGAAGAGAACAATGTTAAGCACAGTGTGGGAATACAAAGGGATCACCAGGACTATGAAGACAAAGAAGAACCTCTCTGCAAACTATGTATCTGATGAGGGGTTAACACCTAAAACATATAAGGAATTCCTAAAACTCATTGTAAAAAAAAAAAAGTAACTCCCCAAACCAAACAAAATGCTAAATAAAAAAATCTAGGCTAAAGACTTAGACATTTCTCTAAAGAATACATACAAATGGCCAACAGTATATGAAAAGATGCTGAACATCAACATCCCCAATCATCAGAGAGGAGGAAATCAAAACCACAATGCTAGGATAACCATTCACAAAAACAGAAAAGATAAGTAAGTGTTGGGGAGGATGTGTAGAATCCTTGTTCACTGTTGGTGGGAATCTAACATGAAAAACAGGATGGAGGTTCCCCCCCAAAATTAAAAATAGAACCACCGTACGATCCATCAGTTCCACCTCTGTGTATTTAATTCAAAAGAGTGAAATGAGGATCTCAAACAGATATCCACATTCCCATGTTCATTGCCACATTGTTCACAACAGCTGAGAAACAAACAACCTAAATGTCTAGCAACGAATGAATGAAGAAAGCGTGTAACATCCGTACAAAGGATTACCATTCAGGCTTACAAAAGAAGGAAATCTTATTGTATGTGCACATACATGAACCTTGAGGACCTCAGGCTAACTGACATAAACCAGTCATAGAAGGAGAACCACTGCATGATTCCACTGAGATGAGGTATCTAAAACAAACTCAGAGAAGCGGAAAATAGAATGGTGGTTGATAGGAGCAAGTGGAGGAGGAAATGGGGAGAGGCTATTCTACAGATAGAAGAGTTTCAGTTTCAGTTATATGAGAAATAAGATTTGCTGTACAAGCGCATACCTATAGTTAATACCATACTCAAAAATTCATTGCAAGGGTAGATCTCATGTTAAATGTTCTTACTACAACTGAAAAAAAAAACCCGACAGTAGGTGACAATGTAGACTGTGGTAAGTATGATGAAGGCAAAATGCTCAGAGACCAGACAGACGACCAGCAGTTGTGGGACTCAGGGGACTCCTGGAGAAAGCACAAGCAGTGGCAGCTGAAGGACTGGCCAAGCAGAGATGGGAGGGATAGAGGTCTTCAGGCACAAGGAGCAGCATGTACAGAGAAATGAAAATAAGTAGCATGATTCTGTTCAAGCATCGATAAGTTCATGATGGCTAAAAATATAAGCTGGGGTAAAACTACGTAAGGTCACTGAGTAAGTAAAGAATCTACACACGATGGAATATCACTCAGCCACAGAAATGAAATGAAACTGTACCATTTGCAGAGACGTGGATGGAACCAGAGACTGTCAACACAGAGTGAAGTCAGTCAGAAAAAGAAAAACATCATACAGTAATGCATATATGTGGAATCTAGAAAAATGGTACACCTGTGTCTTATCTGAAAGCAGAACTAGATACCCCGAAGTGGAGAATAAACTTACGGTTACCACGGGGGGAAGGAGGGTGGGATGAATTTAGAGACTGGGATAGACATATATATACACTACTATGTGTAAAATAGATAACCAGTTCAATGAGAACCTACTGTATAGCACAGGGAACTCTGCTTGATGCTCTGTGGTGATCTAAATGAGAAGGAAATCTAAAAAACAGGGGATATATGTATATGTACAGCTGATTATGATATAGCAGAAAATAACATCACTGTAAAGCAACTATACTCCAATAAAAATTTTAA
The DNA here is from genome assembly GCF_049115385.1 of Moschus berezovskii. Classification (NCBI taxonomy): domain Eukaryota; kingdom Metazoa; phylum Chordata; class Mammalia; order Artiodactyla; family Moschidae; genus Moschus; species Moschus berezovskii. The sequence goes on along the minus strand of NC_142474.1, from coordinate 54,390,027 downwards.
AAAGAATCTATAGTTTAAAAATGGAAGGGGGAGGGCTTTTTTAATAAGAATGCTAGAATACCTAAAATTTTAAAAAAATACAAAAATGGCTTGGTTCATCTCACTTATAGGTAAAGGTACATGCACTTTGAGCCATGAACTTTGTGAAATCTATTTTTGAAGTGAAGAGCTTTTTAAAAACCCACTAACTGGTTGTTAAATTCCTGAGAAGTCAGGTTGCTACGGAGTTGGCATCTAGCCAGGGTTGCCAATTTCAGCCAATAAGGAGACAATATGCCCAGTTATATTTAAATTTCAGATACAAAATAAAAATTTTCAGTATAGTATACTCAAAATACTAAACAAGACATACTTCCACTAAAAAGGATTGCTTATTTGAAATTCAGATTTAACTGGGAGCTCTGCATTTTATCTAGCAACTTCTGTGTGTGCGCGCGTGTGTGTGTGCGTTAGTCCCTCAGTAGTGTCCAACTCTTTGTGACCCCATGGATTGTAGCCTGCCAGACATCTCTGGAAATTCTCCAGGCAAGAATACTGGAGTGGCTTGTCACTTCTCCCGGGGATCTTACTGACTCAGGGATTGAATCTGGGTCTTCTGCATTGCAAGCAGATTCTTTACCATCTGAGCCACTAGGGAAGTTAGAATTGGGATATTAGGTAATCCTTTGGGAAAAAGTAAAAAGGTAGATCCCTATCTCATACCACTCATAAATAAATAAAATCCAGATGGATTAACGGGATAAACATTAAAAAGAAATAAAGCCTACCAAAGCATTTGAAGAAAATACTAGGCAGTGCTAGCTTTAACCTTGGGGTGGGAGAAACACAGAACAGATACACAGAAAAAAATGTAACAACAACAAAAAAACCCAGAAGCCCTAAAAGAAGAGATCAAATGATTTAATTTCATCAAAAACAAAAGCTTTGGTATATAAAAGATAGCAGTGGCAAAGTTAAAGAAGACAGAAATGGCTGAGAGAAAGTATCTACAACACAGATTTAATACATAAAGAACTAAGAATTTATAAAGTACCCCTAGAAATATTAAGTAAAATAACCTCTCCTTCTAAAATGCCAAAAGACAGAAAATTCCCAGAAGAAGAAAACATTAAAAGTTGACAAACATATGAAAAGATGATTAAGTGCAGGTTCACTAGGAATCAGAGAAATGTGAATCAAAATAGGCTACCAAGTGTCAATAAACTGACAAAAATATTAAAGAGTGAAAGTTCTGAGTGCTGGTTAGGATGTAGAAAAACAGGAACTACACACTGCAAGTGTAAGTTTATACTTCTCTAGTTGGTAAAGCAAATTTCCAAAGGTAATTTGGCATTATGAACGTTTAACAGGTATTCCTCAAAAGGTTAAATAAACACACAGTTATCATATGACCCAGGATTTTCACTCTCCTGGCTAGATGCTAAAGAAAAGTAAAAATATCTTCTCACTAACATTTGTACATAAATGTTACTAATCACATCACTCATCACGGCCAAGTGGAAACAAAACCAAATGTCCATCAACTGATGAATGAAAAATGAAAATGAGAAAATGTGCTATAAGCTATACAATGAAATATTTTTCAGTAAAATGGAGTGAAGTGCTGGTTCAAGCTAAAATATGGATGAATCCTGAAAATGCTACACTAAGTGAAATAAACTGGTACAGAAGTTTAGATATTACATGATTCTATTAAATGTCCAGAATGGGCAAATCAACAGAGATAGAAAGCAGATTAATGGTGGCTGAGGGGAAGTGACTACTTATGGGTTTAAGGGTTCTTTTGGAAATGATACAGATGTTTTGAAACTGATACGGTGATGGCTACACAACTCTAGAACATATTAAAAACCAGTGACTTATACATTTTAAATGGTAGATGTGTATCTCAATAAATCTATTAGTTAAAAAAAAGAAAAAGAACAGAAGCCTAACTGTAACCTTTATTGGTTGGATCCACTATAAATAATTCTATGTAACCTCATCTCAGCTCTTAATTCTGATTGCACATTTAAACATTCCTTTCATAATTCATCTTTATACTCCTTCTTAAAGCAGTAGATGCAAACTCTTTCTCCTTTACATGCCTCTAACTTTGTCCATTCATTGTCAGTGGACAAATTCAAACTCTCAAAAGTTCTCCCAATTTAAATATTTGATACCTCAAAATGCCTTTTTCTTTTTCTTTTCTCAATACATTCTTTCTTCTTGTTTTAGAAGAACTGTGTATCTTTCCAACGTCACTGTTACTATCAACTCCATTTACTATCTCTTCTATTAAAAGCAGTTTCCCTCCTAACAGACAATTTAGGAGACTTCTATCCCTTAAAACAAAACTGGTGTATACCATCTCTTGGTCTTATGACCAGGCAACGAACTCCTCTCTTTCCACCCTTTCACCAGCAAAATGTCCTTGCCTGCATTCCTAAAATATTTACTCCTTATGCTATGGATTCTATCTCAATTGCTTTTTTAAGGGAAAGACCTTGGTAACTGCTAAATTCATAGCCTATTCTTAGTCCTCATTCTCCTTGATTCAGAGATTCAGCATGGCTCATTCACTTAACTCTAGATCACAATAAAAAAAAAATCTTTGGATAAAATTCTCAATCTCTGCTTCTCTCTATAAATGAGGCAAAAAATTACCTCTTAGGGCTACTGTGAAATTAAATAAATGAAATTCTTCTACATCGTCTTATATATTTATTTTCACACTGAAAACTCTGTTAAGTGTGGTTTAATAGGCTATCTATCATGATGATTAAGTATGATGGTTGTAAGGGAACCAGACAACTGTGGTTTAAACTCCAGCTCTGTTTGCATGAAATAAGATACTTAATTTGGTGCCTTAGTTTCCTTTATTCTATGACCTTCACAGAGTAGTTTTAAGAAAAGAAGTTAGTAAAATAGGAGAAAAGAATACAGTCAATAAATACTAAGAACAGAGGTTGGCATTGCTAAGATGATGCTTGTCACTGCTGGATAATGGGCTTTCTGTTGTTATCATTATTTATATTTATTTACTTGCTGAGCCAGGTCTTAGCTGTTGCACACAGGATCAGCATTTTTAATAACTGTCAACAGTTGTTAACTGCCCTTTAAATAACATGAAATCCCTGAGGACAAGAACTGTTCTCTGCCACCAAAACAGTGACTTATAGCTGACTTCCTATGATGTTTCTTGCACATATTCATTCAGTCAGTAAACTTCATTTGAAAACCTATTGGTTATTTGTACCTTACTCTCATCCGTCTAATTCACAGCTGAATTCTACAGCTTCTACTTTCCTGGAGGCTCTTTCACAGAGGCAGGGTCCAGCAGGAGAACATGCTATGGTGGACTGAGCACAGGCCTGGGCTGTGGCCAGAAGTCGTGCACGCCTGCTATTGGACATGGGGTGAATTACAAATGACCTAAGCCTCAGTTTTCTTAACTATAAATTGAGGTTGAGAAGATACACATCCAAAACATATTGCTTGGAACAAAGTACATAACCCTAGCGGCTCTCTTACTCTTCCTTTGCCACACCTATTTCATCTTGTTACTTCCCACCCATCTTGACTAGTTTGTGACTTGTTCTAGTTTGTGACCTGTCACCCCATCCCATTCCTATGCAAAAAAGCTGACAGGTTCAAGTTCTTATTTTGTCTTATGTTACTGCTCTGCTTAAATACCTTTAATGACTCTCTTCCTGACAACTTAGGTTTAAACTTCTCAGTATCAAGATTCTCTGGTTTCTTACCCAACTTTATCTTTATGATCTTTTCTGTCTCCTTCACAGTCAATGCTTTTATCTCCTCAAATCTGGCTGTACATTCTAATTACGTACGGGTAATTTTTAAATTATCATGTCCAGACCCCACTACCTAGAAATTCTAATTTGTTTATTTGTTCTCAGCTGGGGCCTGAGCACTGACTTACTCTTAAGCTTCCTAAGTGACAACGCATAGTCAGGATTAAGATACACTGCTCTAATCAGACTGGTCTGTCTCCCTGTCTCTAGACACAAACCTGTTATTTTTCCCTCTCTCTCATTCCATGTGGCTTCATTAAAATGGCCACTCCTACTTAATGGCTCCCTACTCATCATCCCAAGGCAAACAGAGTAGGAAAGGTTTCCTCCTTTCCTTGAACTTCTATCATATTTTACTTCAACTTGTGTTCATTTTTAGAGAAGGAAATGGTAACCCACTCCAGTACTCTTGCCTGGAGGTTCTCATGGACAGAGGAGCCTGGAGGGCTGCAGTCCATGGGGTCGTGAAGAGTCGTACACGACTGAGCGACTTCACTTTCACGCATTGGAGAAGGAAATGGCAACCCACTCCAGTGTTCTTGCCTGGAGAATCCCAGGGACGGGGGAGCCTGGTGGGCTGCCGTCTATGGGGTCACACAGAGTCGGACACGACTGAAGTGACTTAGCAGCAACAGCAGCAGTGTTCACTTTGCCTTGCATTAAAATTATCTGTGTGCGTGTTCTTGTTTTCCTCTTTTGAGGGAAGGCCAAGTATTCCCATGGCCTGTTTGAGGCATTTTAGAAATTTAATATTAATCTTCATAATCTAACATTTCTTTAAGGAAGGTATTACCTCCCTGAGTTATAAATAAGGAAACTGAAGACAAGAAAAGTAAAGCAACTTGCCTAAAGATTTGCAAAACTAGTAATTCTTTAATTATAATTTTTCTTTGTATATTACATATATTACAATCTCCATGTTGTCAGACAGAAAAACATCCAATAAATGCTGAATGAATATATGGACTTTCATTTTCACTTTGGTGAATGAAAACAGATTCAACTTTAGGTCAACATTCATAACAAGGGAGAATGCAAGAAGTATACCATGTCTATTTTCTTTTCCAAGATAATATTTTAAAGTCATTGCTTAGTTTTGATATTTCAACTATACTTAAAAAAAAAACAAACACTGCAAGACAATAGCTTTGAAAGCTAGTATTTCAAGAAACAGAAAAGGATGAATTAGTATGGATCAACAACCTAAATTGGATAGCTGACCAATATCCTATAAGTATTGGGTTGGCCAAAAAGTTTTTCATAAGATGTAATGGAAAAACCCAAATGAACTTTTTGGCCAACCCATATATAGCATGAAGAAAAGCTTATGGAAGACTTGAGAATCTGACATGCCTTTGACTGGCAGGGTTGAATATTTTCAGCTCTCAATCAGAATGAGGGCTCAAGAACAGGATGGGCTCAATTACAAAAATATAGAGCGAGTTCACCTCACTACTTTTTTGTCAGTGAATTTGACTGTTTGAACTTTGACCTTTACCAGAAATCACCTAAACTAAGTTCTCATTTTCACCTCATCACTGAGATAATTTTGTATACATTAGCTAATGTAGGATGGAAGGGTACCTCTTAGATTTCTTAAATAGTTAAATGAAAGGTTGGATGGTGTTAAGGTGCTTTTCAATTTTGAAATTCATTCATTTTTACTGATTTCCCCCCTAATATTGTATTCTTTCATGTTTCTAATAACTCCATGTATTTCTAAAATTTGAGAAAACTTAAATTTAAGATTCATTCACTTAAATGGGAGCAGAAAGCAGTAACTATTATTTTCTCAGTCATAATATTTGCTTCTATCATTTGTTGACAGTTTTATCCAATTTTAGGAGAAAAATTAAACTTCCCTGTGAACTATAGGAGTCATGATGATTTCTGTTCTACATTACACACTTCAAGTATTACATACTTGACAGTTTGACATGCCTTTAACTGGCAGGATTGAACATGTGGTAGTTATTCAATGTATGTTGAAAGAACATATAAATGAATTCAGACTGACCAAGTAACAATAAGCTACAGGGAATCTTTTTCAGAGCTGTATATCAGCTCTTCTTAACTAGATGGATTGGCCAAAGATGCCTGACTTCAACGTTCCTGGAAACATATGAAGGTATACAAAAGACATAACTGAGACCAGAGATGGAGGTGATGGTGGTTTAAAATTCTCAGACAACCTTAAATTTACCCAGCATTTTAAAGGAAATTACAGACCTTAAAAGTAATACAGGGAAAAAACCACTAGACTCTTAAAGTAAATACTTCAAATCACGATACTCAATTTTTCAATTTTAAGCAAAATTCAATAGTGTTCTCGACTTACAGAGAGATATTACTGGATATGTACAAACTTTACATATAATACATTTTAACTTTACATATATAAAAAGACCTATTACTTTTTCTAAGCAAGTTAGTCCTATAATCCTAATTTTATATTAGAGAAAGCTAAAGGCTTAAGTATCTTGACTCAAGTCATATACTTGGGATTTGAACCCAAGTTTGTCAGCCTCCAAAGTCCATGCTCTTCACGTTATAGTGCTGTGAAAACTGTAAGGGTTTCCTCTATACTAAAGCATTTATCTTAACCTCTAAGTAACACAGAGCCATTAAACACATGAATTAATAATCAACTGTATTTTAGTGGAATATTCACCATAAACAAAATAAACACAACAAAGAATAAACACACTTACTCATTCCTGAGCATTCTCTATCACCATCCCATACATTAGAAACAGCATGTCCTGTCAGCAGGAGGTTAATTAAACTTTGGCTATTAATAAAGATTAAAAAGTAATTAAAGTATGAAAATTATACTAATTTTCAAAACAAACTATTCTTACGATAAAGCATAAAATCATGACTTTTTACATTATGTTGTTTAAAAAATAGAAAAACCTTATAGTTCTCATTTTATACACAACCTTGCTAAATGTATCACTTTCTGTGTCACCACAATGGCATTTGTTGTTCTATATAATCATATAAATTTAACAACTTTATTCAAGACATCATATTTAAATAGATTTAAAAAATGATACTTAGACCGCTAATTTATTTATAATCACCTTAAAAATACATATATAATTTTTATTATTTTGTGTTTGATGCAAGACATGTGAATTTAACCTCTGGGGCAGAAAGATCTAAAGGAAATATGTTTTGTAGTGCATTAACAATCAGTCATTGTGTCATCAATTTTTAGCATAAATAGCTATAAAAAGCTTGAGAGGCAGGGTTTTCTCAGAGAAAAATAAAGAAAAAAAAAATTTCCCCCCAAAGCTGGAAAGCATTCACAAATACACATAGATATGCTTATTTCTAAGTTAAAGTGAGCAAATTTCATCTATTAGAAAATTTCATGAATGCACTATCAAGCAAAATTTGTTAAAATAGTCCCACTGTCATCCTAAAAGAAACGATTTGCTACAATAAACCCAGTGCATACACAGACCTCAAAAGAAAGTTAATACTTCATACATAAAAGCAATGTATAAAGCGTAACACTGCTCATACTCAGAGACTTTAAGCTGTCAATACCATCAAACAAAATTATCTGACTCGGTAGTGTTTTATCTTATGTGCATATTATCCATTCTGAAACCTAAAGTCTATATGAGGAAATAATAAATTTTAGTTAATTACCTGCCATGTCCATACACAGGATCTATCAAAGGCTCACTCGAATCTTCAATTTCATTTTTTATGTTTTCAATGCCCTAAAGAAACCAAGAATTCATTGGCTTATTTTTAATTTTTTTAAATTTTTATTAGAAAATTGAAATTTACAATGTTTTTATATCACTCACTGAGTACATGGCATTTAAAAACAACTTCATTACAGAAAGATAACAAAAATACAAAGTCTTAAAACCTACAGGATATGGAAAACATTATCCACTGAGGCCTTAAATGTAGTAGACTTTACATAAAAAGGAAAAGCAATGAGTCTACAAGTATACAGCCAGTTTAAGAAGTTAGCAAGATAAATAATCATAAAGAAAAGAAATCAAAGGCTCACTTGAATCTTCAATTTCATTTTTTATGTTTTCAATGCCCTAAAGAAACCAAGAATTCATTGGCTTATTTTTAAAACTAAAAATGAAAATTATGGTAGTTTAAAAACTAACCAGTTTATACTATGAATTAATAAAACACAATTGTATAAGTAACTTTTCTCCCAAAGAATTACCCAGATTTGAAATGGGGGGTGCGTTTGAAATGAAAATGGTGAGAAGCAGCTAATTAGTATCTTTTCTTAGAATCTTTTCTTCTGTGGACTCTACATCAGAACAGGTAACAGATCCAATGTGGGTATGTGAGTTAAACGGGTGGCGGGGAGGGCCAGAGAGGGGGAGACAGAGAGACTGTTTAAGTTTCAAGTGAAGTGAGGAGAAAATTATTTTATCTGGAAGTTAATACTCACATAACTTCAGTTGAAATTAAATTTGAACCCAATATACCTACTGAGGTACCTGATGTATTTTCTTAGATCATTAAAACACTAAATATATACACACATGATAAAGATATAAATTTAAATATACAACAGGTGTTTCTCATACATAAGAAAATAGAAGGTTCTCTTCTGATTGTGTGTTCTTACATACTGGTCATACAAACATGCACTGACAAAATAAAATGTAAACTAGGAAGGCAGGAGTTTCTTATTTTCCTGAAAGCCAATTTTCTGGTATTTTTAATCACCCAAAAGATCACCCAAATCCCTAAAGGTCTAGCTACTGGATAAGTACAAGAAGGCCTAGGCATTTTATCTCCATCAATTTCAAAATTGTCATTGTGATAAACTGCCATTCATTGTGCTATTCACCTAACTTTAACTATTTATTCCATTTGATTATAGGCCATTTCTAAAAATTAAAGAGATGATAATCAACAATCAAAATAGTAATGATTGTGGAAATACTGTAGAAGGATACAAACAAGTTTAAGATCTCACACTGGCCTTCCTTGTAGACAACTATACAAAATGGACTATCATAAAGTCACAATGAATAACATAAACAAGTGCCAAAAATCACTAGGGAGAGAGGGGACCTTATTTCAAAGACCAGGTCAAGGAAGAACTAGACGTGACGGTTTTCTTGGCTGTGAACGACAAGACAGAGAGGAGGTATCAAAAGTTTTGAGCATAAAAACTGGGAGAGTACTGATCAGTCACAATGAACTCATTAAGAAATCAGGCATCCTCGGGACCTCCATCACTGTCAGTCCCATTGTTAATCGACTACTAACTACTTTTCATTCTTTCTCTTAAATATGCTCCTAAATGATTTAAAATTTCTAAGTTTAAAACATGCTTCTAAAAAATATGCTCCTTTTCTTTCCATTTCCATGATCACTGCTCTGGCTTGGGGTCACCTATTTCAGTAACTGCTTTTCCAGTTTCCCTGACTCTAGTCTTATTATCCACATACCAACTCCCTCCAGCACAACTCTGATACGAATTTAAAGAACCTTTTAGCAACAGTAAGACCTCATTACTCCACTGCTCACAATTTTTTATTTGTTCCAATTCTGGCCACGTGAAATGAGATTTTAAGTATTTTTGCACAAGAATTCTTACATATATGCCATTCTCATCTTCTGCGGTTGCACTTCTGGTATATTATGCTACACTAATACTGAACTCTTATATTGTTTCCAAATGTGTGATATATCCCCAACTGATAATGTCTTTATACCTGTTGTTCCCATAGCTTGAATTTCTTCCCATAGTTATTCTGTCCAGAAAACTTCTCCCCATCCATCAAATGATGCCTACAAGGTCTGCCCTTGATTCCACCATATGAACTGAGGCAAGCCTTCTATTGTCCCACCACGCTTTGTGCATGAAACAAACAAACAAACACCAGAAATACTGCCAAAATGGAAGTAACTATTAAGGTGTCTACTTTTTTGTTTACAACACTGAAGAGGAATGATTAAACAAAAATTGTATCCCACGTTGTAAGTTTAGTTCCTAATAAACAGTCAATGCTCAATAAACACTTATCAAGTCAATGAAGTCTGATTCCAGATATGGCAAATCCAGCAGGATAACTCAGACCAAACAGGTCACTGGAGATGTGAGGCTGGCACTTGCAGAAAAGGGCAGGACCAGAAGCGTACAGGTCAGAATGAACCATATAAAGGTAAGCTGAGAGGATACAAAGGTAAGTAACAGGAAAAGATGGAAATGAAGCTATAAGCAGAAAAGTAATTATGAGGCATTACAGAAAGAGAACCAGTATAGTGATTTATCAGGTAAGCTAAGAAGGGACTGGTGTTAGATACAGCTGTTCCACAAGGGGCTAAGGGGTCAAGTGCTTCTACTATGATCAAAGAAAACACAAAACCAAAGACCTCACTGCACTTCATAATTAGAACATTACTGATAAATCTCTGCAGTCTAGAAGATCATGGGTGAAGTTTGAAAAGTGGTTAAGTAACAGGTGAGTGAAAAAAGAGAGACGGATTCTTCATTACTGGCACAAGAGATTTCAATTCTGAGATTTAGAAACAATATCAGGAGTAAAATGTCTCTCTGCAGCAGGAAAAATACTAAACTCAAATGAATAAAAATCAGTAAAACATCTTCTTTAACCAACCTTTGTCAGTAACACAGAATACAGAAAAAGCAATACTCCAAATTTGTTTCCCCACATTGAATACTGGTCCAAGACAGCATCTCTTAATTCTGTTAAACTTCTGAATGATCTTTTTCTGGGGGGAAAAAAGAATTAAGTATTAACATGATGATGAGATTGACCACATTCATAAATGGGAACATTTTAAAATTGTCTTCTACATTAAAATGCATAAAGAGATTTTTGTGTCTCAAATTTTCAAATATAAATTTAGCCATTAAAAGCCAAAGCCATTGCTGACAACTGTCATTATACGTAATAGGTACCATTAAAATAGAAAGCCTACTTGGTAAGGAACCTCTTCATCTCTTAGGTGAACTGTCTGACATCAATGACTTCTTCAATGATCATACAGTTATTTAAGGAATTAGGTGGTCCTCGTCTAGGATATGGTTAAGAACAAAGAAACTTGACTTTTTAAAGCTTGAAAATTATTTAACAAATATCTGAACACCAAGGATAAAGGGTACATTTGTGGCTTCTTTTAAAATAATGTTGTATTTCAAATCAAATGCCACTCACAATTCTACCAACATAGCTATCCCTACCTTTTATTTCACAACAAAAAATTTAAATACTCTAATGAAAATATGGCACTTTTAATGAAAATTATAGAAAGCATATTTTGACAATAAGCAATAACACAAATATTTATCATACTAGAAATCTTTATTTTCACTTGGAGAAACATTAAGCTAAAATGATTTTTTCATTATAATGATGAAAAAGCCTTTATTGTTATAAAAGGGTGTATTTCCATAGTTAATTTGGGAATCAGAATATTTGAAGACCATATTGACAAATTATTCTTTTTTAAAAAAAATCTGAAAACAAATTAATCCTCAAGCATACAAATCTAAGTACCTTTCCACAGTATGAACAGACTTAAAATGGCAAATGTGTCCACAAGGTAAGTATTTTAAATGTTCCAATGTTACTTACTGAATTAATGCATGAAATCGCTCAAAGCCAAGCTCTTCGACAGCCAAGGCAGCTATACATAAAAGACACTTTTCAGCACTACACATGGCAAATAAATGACACAAGATACACACAGCAGGCTGTAAATACTTTTAAGCAATCAAAAGTTTCCCTTTTTCCTTACTCCTTAGAATTCTCAGTTTATTTTCCACTTTACTGTAACATAAATTTATATTTCAACATCTTAGGTATCATGAATAGAACTAAAATGGATTTAATACTGAGAATGTAGAAAGGTGATTAAATAATACACATTTTCTTTAAATTCAGTTGTGCTAGAATAGTTAATAACATGTGAGAAAGCATTGACAATCACAGTGCTTCACACATAATTGCAATGTGTCCTGCACTTCTAAATCATCTTTCATTTCTCAGAGCCAAGTCAAATCTTCACAGCTAATCTTCCTCTAATATAAAATCTTTGAATTGATGTTTCATTATTAAACAAATGTGTATAAAAAGGCAGAGCACTTTGAAAGTACACAGGTTCAACGACAGCTTTAAGTTTGTTTCCTCATTTACTTGTATAACTTTTGATAAGTTTTCAGCATCTTATTTAGATTATATTTACTAATAAAATTATAAAATTTTAAGAAATCAAAGGAAATCAAAGAAAGCATTTAAATGAAAAGTAACACTTACTTAGCACAGTTCTAAGTTCCAGGCCCCTTTTTAAATGCTCTATGGGCCTTAACCTCATTTAATCCTCAAACAACCCTATTACCCCATTTAACAGAAGAGGAACCTGGGGCCCAGAGAAGTATCCTCCCAAAAGCACAAAGCTATAAACAGAGAATTGAGATCTGAACCTGGATGGTCTCGGCTCCACAAAAATGAAGTCTTTAAAGAAATTCTACACACATCAAAATGCTGACTCTAATTAATCACAAGGAACAATTTCAAATATACCTTATTAAATAAATGTTGGTACTTTCAAATACTAATCCTCACTAGAGAACTGAAGAAATTGTTTCACTATGTATTCAAAAGTGAAATTCTGATTTACAATAAAAAATGTCACATTATTTTAGCCTTTCAAAGTCCAGATTTAATTTTCAAATATTTTTAATTACTCTTCAACATCTGTAAAGTCCAAATGGATTCATTTAAATATTTTTTGATTTGTTTGTGGGAAACAAACTGAAATTGAACCTGAGTATTCACTACTGCAAACAAGTGTGCATTACCAAAAGCCAAAACTACACACCACGAAAGCCAATGAAATTAATGTTTGTACACAATGTAATACTGACAAGGGGAAAAACACTTCACATTTAAAATTTCAAGATAAAATAAAACTTCTACCTAATCTTTTCCAAACTGTACTAACTTCTCTGTGGTGCCTGATTATCTAAGTAATTTTACTGAGTGTACACTATAAGAGTTGACATAAAGATAGTAATTTAGAGTAAAGAGGCAAGCAAAATAAAAAGCTTAGCAGGCAGGATGGTAGAAAAATATAAAACACAAGAAAAAGAACATAGCTGGGAATAAAGGAAAGAACAGGTAAAACAGATTGTTATATGGAATAAATTTTAATATAAGTTCATTTCATTGTCAACATCTAATGTGAATTTTCAAATTTTCAATTACTAAAACTTCTCAAATTTATATAACATTAAAAATCAATTTATAATAGTTTCATTTCATGTCTATTTTAAAAATGAGACAAAGTAAACTGGAAAATTACTAAAAAAATGTTTTTTGGAGGGGGAGTCAAGATAATATGCCCACACAGGTCACTGAAGTGCCAAAATTAACATCATGAGGCCATTTAACCTAGAACAATTTAACCCATCAACACAGAAATGTACAGTACATCCAGTAAGCACACAGTTTACTAAGATACTAATGAAAAATGTTAGCAAAAAACTATTTTCTTATAATATTAATACATGGGAGTAGTTTTAACCACATATTCTTTAAAACAACTTCTAACCTCTTCAACTATTCCTATTAAGATTTTAATATCCTAAACGAAACTATTAAACATGCTTTTATGCAATCCAGTAAAATCTGGAAAATATTTTAAAACCAGCCTTAATGACATTTTTTGATTATCAACCTTGTGAGTATTTTCCACTTGATTTCTTCAACTCTAAAAATGTATTAAATTCTTTTTGAAATGCTAAGTTTGAAAGGCCTAAAAGGAAATGTCATTCAAGTGTTTAAATTTAAAAAATTATTTCTTGCAAATGTACTATTAGTAGAATTTGCCATTGTAACTGCAAAGGTAAGAAAGATAAGATGCTGACATCATAGAGACATGCTGGCTCAAGGAGACAACTTGCCTCATAGACAATTCTATAGGGAGAGCAAGATGTGTATCATAGCAACTGAAATTTACTTTTTAGAAATTGGGTGTCTACAATTTCCACAGAGAGGATAGTTAATAGATTGCACTAATAAGTAGAACAAGTCACTTATTTAATAAAGGCACTTAGAACTATCAATACCAAAAGCAACCTACAAACAAGTTAATTTCTAAAAAGAAAACCAGAAACGCAACTCTTCATCTGTAATATAATGTTACTAGTTCATTCTGGCAGTTTGTAGGTCAACTATGTAAGAATTTTTAAAAACTAAAGACCAAAGAATATATAATTCTTGTGAGGGAGAAGAGCTGTTATTTTTCTTTAAGAGAAATCTTCAAGGTATGAAAAACTTAAATGAATGCAAAATTAAAACTCATAATAAAAAAACTATCTCAAAATAATTCATCTACAGTAACCATGTCCAAAAAGTTCAGGAGGAAAAGAAATAACACAGGGAAGAAAAATGTCCCCATCTTTGCTTTAGGAAAATAGCTAATGATAATTAAGACATTCCATTTCAGTGTTCTTGCCTGGAGAATCCCATGGACGGAGGAGCCTGGTAGGCTGCAGCCCAAGGGGTCGCAGAGAGTCGGACATGACTAAGCGATTTCCCATTCCCATTCAATGTAAAAAACAGCAATAATAATTTCCCTGTTTTCCCCAATACCAAGTATTTGAAGCAAAGAAAACAGAAATATGTTCCTTGAGCTTTCTAAATGAGAGTTCCGAAGCTCCAAAGAGATTGTCATCATTCCTTGAGCTTTCTAAATGAGAGTTCCGAAGCTCAAAAGAGACTGTCATCAAGTAGAAGTTAACTAGAACTTTTACTAAGTTTACTTTAAGAGATTCATTTCCTATGTTTTTTCCCCAAAAATCAAAGAAGAAATAAACAAATGTAATATCCTCCAGCAATTAAAATCATCAAGTGAGAAATGAAAAATACTAACAAAGCTCAAGGATTAAGTAAGCTTAGGCTAAAAAACAGATCTTATACAATGTTTAAATCTTGTTCTCTTTTTAAAATTTTCAGTAGTTCCATTCAAACACACAGACAAGAAATTACTTCAGGAAATAAAAGTGTGTCTTACAAGAATGTTCCACTTGGCAACTAGACTGTGCAGGGCTCCCAGAAAGACTAGCGGTTTCCTCAGTTGTTTTTCCTCTTAACCAAGAAACCAAGCAGTAGGCTCCCGAGTTGTCACAACCAGCACTTTCTAAAATATCACACAAGGTATGACAAAGGAGTTCCTTCCGCTCTTCCTCTAAAAATAACCGAAGCATAAGTTACAATGGTTTTCTCTGCAGGGCACAAAAAAATCCTGTCAAATAACAATGTTAAGAATGTGTTAATTTAGTGACGAAAATCAAGCATTTTTTAGGGGGGCAGAAATCCATAAGCCACTGATCTTCAATTACAGTTTAGAAAAACAATGTGCTTGAGGGTTAAAATGTCACTGCTATTGAATATTTCCATTCAGGAGAAAAAGAATCCTGGAAAATGCAGAATTAAACATCAGAGGAAAGAATATGCTATGTGGAGTAAGCTGATACTGATCATCCCTTTCTTAGGCTGCAAACAGAGCCTTTCAGCCATGAGGATTCCCTTCTTGTAGAACCAGGTCTTGTAACGGCCTATGGAGACCTCTGTTTTTCCCCATTTCTGAATTAGACTCATGTCTTTGATCTCCCAGTCCCACAGGGGGAAGAATAATGAGATAATATACCATAGCACATACAATGACACAATCCATTACATTAGCAGAGGCCGTTGCAGTTATGCCGCATAGTACACAAACCACTGATACTGGACTGCGGTGATCTGAGCCATCAGACATTTACAAAAATTAGCACAAAGGCTCAACTTTGCCCTGAACCTTAGCCACCCTCCCCTTTTTGAGCGGTGTTCATCTCCAGAAGTAGTACCACTTTCTGAAGCTTTCAAACAAAGGGGATAAGATGGATATATACCCCATGGAAAATTTTATGCTAGAGGGAGGTTTCTCTCTCCCTAGATAGACTAAGAGTTCTTTCAAGACAGGAACTGTCCTATTCACTTTCTAGCCACCACAGCATTTACGACACTTACGACAATGCTACAAACATTTCATATCAATATGAATGTTTCTATGCAAGAAATTTTAGAGATTTTATTAATAAAATGTTCTGCTAGTTAACAGTCTTTTTTGAATAGTTTTCTTCTCTACTGAAATTTATTTTGCATTTCAGTTATTAATTAAAAATACATCACAGTGACACTTTATCTCTTGAATTTAAAACCACTAGTAGAATGTACATGCATGGTTTGGAATGGAAGCTGTTCTGCCCTTATATACAAAACTGTGATTATAATATATTCCACCTTCTTTCAGTAGTCATTGTGAGTTCACATAAAATAGTGTAAGTGAAGAAAATACCTTTGTAAACTGTCAAGGATGCAAATGTTTGTTATTATCAGGTAGCACATACAGTTCTCTGATTTAATCATAGTGCAGAAGCCATGAAAGCTTCATTTGCGATTTAACTCCAGATTTTGTCTGGAAAATCCCATGGATGGAGGAGCCTGGCAGGCTGCAGTCCATGGGGTGGCTAACACGACTGAGCGACTTCACTTTCACTTTTCACTTTCATGTGTTGGAGAAGGCAATGGCAACCCACTCCAGTGTTCTTGCCTGGAGAATCCCAGGGACGGGGGAGCCTGGTGGGCTGCCGTCTATGGGGTTGCACAGAGTTGGATACGACTGAAGCGACTTAGCAGCAGTATTCACATTGTATAAGGTGTTATACTAAAAGATTCAGCAATACAAAGATAATCTTGAGTTTTTGCTCAAAGGTAAATAAGACAATACAAACATAAATGATTCTTCCTTATGGTATGCTATCATTTAACAGTGCACCGAAAGATTTTTCCCTTAGTTGTAAAAACTTGTCTTACCCCTCTCAGTTAGGAAAACCACATTACAAAATACACATTTTTAAGATCTAGAGTCACTGTTCATGAAACTTCCAGGAATATTTAAAAAATCAAGCTCACGAAAAAGTAACTGATAGTTTACTTTTTAAAAACAGGTAATTTCAACTGAATTACTGCCAATGAATGGTGCATGAATCACTCATAAAATAAAAGATGGAGCAAAAGTTGATAAAAGACAGCTATCATACCTGGGCAATCCCTCCAAGAAGACTTCTCAGAAGAAAACAGGAGCTTCTTCAAAAGAAATGCCTTTATACAATTAAAGCAATAATTATTAGAATTTATTATAAACATACTTTATATCATTCTTTTATTCTAAAATGGAAAAAAAAAAAACCCACCTAATTTGTACCGCCTTTCTGATCTTTTGAATAGTGCTATAGAATTTCAAATCGTTTCCCTTCACATTCACCAGTAACTGAACATAATTACTTACTTAGAATATACTACTATAAACTTGATTCTAGATCCATACAATTCTTCTTTTATAGTACATATTGTCTGGCAAATAGAAGAACTGACTCAAAATAATAACCACATAACTGAAAAAGAAATTTACTGCTTCATTCACAGAGTGAAGGCCCTATCGACCAGGAAAAAAAAATCTACATTTCTCTTTGATTCCTTGGAGGAAAGAAAGCTAAATACAAAAGTGGTTCTGTACTAGTTCTCATTTGTGACACAGGAATACCACTGTGTGGGTCACTGATAAGGAGTTCCTAACTTTCTGATTTAACTCAAAAAGCTTTAAGATCCCAAAGAAAAAAACAAACCCATTTTTAACCTTTTCTTAAGTGTGCCAACTATGTTACATTGGTAATTTGATAGCAGTTCTGTGTATAATACTGTTTCCTTCTCAAAGTGTAATTAACCTGACTTGTTTACTTAAGTGGCAGATCCTGATGCTCCACCTACTTTATCTCCAGGGGGCAGATTCAAGAAAAAGTAGTTACTATGGTGATTCTTACTCATCAGTGTCTGAAAACAGCAGTATACAGATAAGAAAACTACTTTTAGTTAGATAGACCTAAAGTTGAATTCTGGTTCCATCATTTTACTAATTAAAAATAATAGCACAAACTTTAAAATACATGAGATGATCTAGTAATACACTTAGCATAATACCTGGCACCTAATAAGCTATCAATTCTAAATATTTTAACAAAAAAATAAGTAACATTCTATGATAGTCTCACTGAAATAAAATCTACAAATACTACAACCAAGTGCTTCTGACTTTTCCCCAAATAACAAAAACCATAAAATTGAGTAGCATAACTATATTACAAAACTGGAAAAGGTGGGACAACCATTACTTCATCACTAATAGAACCACCATTCACATTTTTATATACTTCCTCCCAGTCTTTCATACCTGTTTTAAATTTTAAGTGAGACGCCTAATGGGTATGTGATTGTTTTCCACTTTTCTGTTTTCCCACGTAATTCATAACTATAAGTCAATCTCTAAATGTCTACCAAGCTATTAAAATTTACTTCAACATTATTCCATGTTTATATAACGTTACTATGCATTAGGTTATTTGCAATTTTTTAAAACTACTGTAAATAAAATACATATTTGGACTTGCTCTAAAAAAGCTAATTCTTGAATGAAACCTTTCCATCTTCAGGAAAGATTCACAGAAGTAAAATTATTCACATCAAAGAATCTGCATTATTTTATTATGGTTTCAATTATAATGCAAAATTCCTTCCCTAGGTCATAGTACAAATTTATACTACATAGAGTTATCTGTAGCTACACAGAGCGTGCCAGCATCACCCTACCCTTATATGCACTGGCAATTATTTTATATATGAAGATCAGAAACAGTAAGCCTTCTGGCAATTATTTTATATCTAAAGATAAGAAAAAGTAAGCAAAATAATCTATTTAAAAGTTTTATTTGCACTTTGGTGGATTCCTCGTGAGCTTGGGCATCTTGATTTTTTGGTTGTGCAGCATCAGTCCACCTGCCATGACTGCATATACTTGCCCATCTCACCTCTGAGGTTTCAGTGTTTTTCTAACCAATGTGTATGAGTTCTTTGTCTAAGAAAGATACTCATTTATAGTTAACATTACTCATCTATTCTCTTAGAGGGTTGGTAACACATTATTTTCAATTTCCTGTGGTTAAGTGTTGTATCAAGAATAAACTTGGTACATGGTATGAGACGACCCAGATTCAGTTTTCCCCCTCAAATTATCAACCTGTCATATCAGTAGCATTTACTAAACTACACTGTATTTCATCACTGATTTGCATTCCTTCTTATTATATGCAATTAATTCCAGGTAAACTATTGTATGTAACATGGTCTACTACTGTATTTTCTACTTGGTTCCATAATGTCTATTCTTCGAGCAAAAGTGCCATGTTCTTGCACTCAGTTTTTAAAAGTTTCAACATCCAACTCACACACTTCCCTTCATTACTCTCAGTAATTTAGTTTTGATTTTTACACTGAAATATTAATACAAACAAAATTCTATAATCAAAAACATTTATGTGACTATGAAGCTAAATTACTACCTCAAAGATATATCTTGATTTTGAATATTACAATTATTTCCTGTTACATAGCAACTCCACTTGCAAAAATTACTACCATTTTGGAAACATACTGAATTTTATAAAACATGAAATTCTTGTTGTTTATCTTGCATTTAAGTATATTCACAGACTGGCAATAAAGACTCTAAGGTACTATTATGGCCCAAGAGGATCAGTGGTAATAAAATCTATCTTGTATATGAAGAAGACATGGAATCCTCAGATTCAGATAAGATTTCTACTAGCAAACCAAAACCTACCTCAGTTGCTCAACAGCTCTAATAACTAATTTATAGTTAAATTTATTTATACTCCAAAATCCCTAGGCAAAGCTCAAATTTTTCTTAATTAAAAAAAAAATCTACTAATGAAAAAAATGTATCAACTTTACTTTTTAAAGATGATACAATGACCTACAAAGAATATATTTTAGAATCAACCATAAAGGAAAACATTTCTTTTCTTCTTCAGAAAATGCACTTTAAATTTAACAATGTAAGTGTATGGAGTTTGAAAGACAAATTTATTTTGCAACTAACAGTTCAGGAAAGCATTCTTTATGCTCAATGAATAATAAATACCACATTAAAAATGTATTTTCAAAATGTGCTGATTAAAACAAGCAATAAATTCAAGTTTCTTTTGCAACAGTTCTGAGGTTATATTGCTGTTTAGACATTGTAAATATCACAGCAAACTGAAAATTCAATTCTGTTTTAATAATGTAATAGTTCATGGCAAATCAGCCTTTGAATTTCAAACAATGCAACACATAAAGATTCAAAGTCAACTACGCACACTGAAATTCACCCTATCTCATGTGCAAAGAAAAAAAATTTTTTTTTTTAAATTTTGGTAATTGAAATCTGCTGTTACTGATTTTATTAAGACCAAAAAGCTAGACCCTAAAACAGTATATATCATCAACTTACTTTAAAATCTGATAAAAGTTTTAGGCCATGAAAATACTAACTCATCTTCAACTTTTTTGAAGAGTCATTTTAAGAGACAAATGGTACCATGACTATGGTATAACTACCTTTGGCATAAATTATTATTACTCAGTAGGATCACTGTGTAAGATGTCATGGTCATTATTTTCAAGAAAACGTAATAGAAAATTTGGAGTTAAACTTAGCCAAATGGCTACTGCTTTGTAACCTACTCATATTCTGAATTCATTTTTATTTCAGACATTTAAAGCAATTTACATGAACACAAGTTAAGAGGTAACTGATCATGCCTCATGATTACACAGAGTACAGGTATTAGAAAACACAAGGTCAAGTAGGGAACGTTTGAACAGGTCCCTCTAAGGAACTGGGAAAGTAGTCTATGTTACCTGAACAGGTGCAATAACAGCACAGGGGCCACCTTCAAACTGTTCTAATGCAGATCCCTCTGATTCACTAAACACAAACCCTAAAAATGAAAGCAAGCAGCAAAGATTAAACACATCATCCAAGTAGTAGCTAAAAGAATTTTTAATGTATTTTGCTTTGAGAGAGGATCACTTATCACAATAGCAAATTATCTTTAAGTCAGTCCATTGCTGTAGTTCTTAGCTTTTTGGAGGATAAAAGAACTCTTTGAAAAAAGATATGGAACCTAGGCTGCCTGCCAAGTGCATGTACACACACACACACACACACAATTTTGCACTCAGGGCCACCTATTAAGTGGACTAAAGAGATACAGTGTAGACTTCAGTAAAAGGACACTAATTCTGATTTTTTAAAGTAATTTAATATACTGGAAGAAAGACTAGACAGTTTACCTACTGAATTTAAACAGAAATTTTAGGACTCTTTACAGAGAGTATCTTTTTTAGTTTCATCTTTGAGTCACATTCTATAAGCTAAAAATTAAAGAGCATTATACACACTAACATCTTCCCTGGTGTCTCAGACGGTAAAGAATCTGCCCGCAAAGTGGGAGACCTCGGTTTGATCTCTGGATTGGGAAGATGCCCTGGAGGAGGGTATGGCAACAAACTCCAGTATTCTTGCCTGGATAATCGCCATGGATAGAGAAGCCTAGCAGGCACAGTCCAAGGGGTTGCAAAGCATTGGACGTGACTGAGCGACTAAGCCCAGCACATACACACCAAACGTGCTCATACTAGCTCCATCTTAGTTTAAGTATTACCAAGTCGAACTGATTGAGAGCAGCCAGGACAAGCTCCCACAGAGAAACGGCACACCGTGGAGATACTGTGGCCAAAGTCAGGGGAGGTGAGTTACTATCTGTACAACCTTCAGGAAGTCATTTCACCTCCCAAGGCCTCAGGGTACTTAGCTTTAAAACAATCATTTCCAATTCCAATATACCTAAAGGTTATAATTCAGTCATTTATCTAACAAATATTTCATGACCCTCAGACACAAGACCAAACATCCAGGATACACAAATGACATACATGACAAAGTCCCTCATCTGGAGAAACCAACAGTCCAGATGAAGACAGACATACGAACAAATCACTAAAATAAAGGGATAAATGAATGTTTCAACAGAAGTATGAAGAGAGTGTTGAGGAAACTGAAAGGAATGACTTTGCCTAAATCAAGTCATAACAGGTGACTTGAAGGCTGACCTTGAATGGAACTTTACCAGAGAGGCAAGGGTGGGAGAATGACTTTCAGGTAAAGAAAACACCTTTAATAAAGGAAAAAGGTGTGGTAAGAACAGGACAAGTTCATGGATCAGAGGGAAATGTCATGCAGCTGAAGGGCTGCATGGGGGCAGGATGGTGAGAAAGAAGAGATGACAGGACATTCATACTGGGAAGGGCCACATCACGACAAGCACTAATTAAAGTAGTAACACAACCATACTGTATTTTGCTTCTTTCTTTAAAGGACCAGAATGGGAAGGAGACCATTTCAGCAGACCTATAGAGACAGTGCCAGCCTAATAAACACAATACTAATGTGAGAGACAACACTATATACAAACAGTATTTCTAAGGTAAAAATTAAGATTTGATGAATATATGCAAGTGCAGCAAAGGCTGGGTACGTAACAAATTCGATCTAAGTCTGTTTCTACCTTGAGACACTAGGTAGCAAGTGACTTAACAAATAGTATGGAGGACGCCATTCCAGTCCACCTCCTCTCTCTTTACCTTTCAATTTCTTTCAAATAGGATTTAAACATGTACCTCCTATTTAAAAACAAAAATTCTCCTTAAGATTTTACCAGAAAGTCCTTGTTTACCCAAAGGAGTTGAAAATTTAGGTCCCCCCCCAAAAAAAAAAAAAACCTACACACACTGTTTACTATGCTTTTCATAACTGACACAACTTTGAAGCAGCCAAGATATCCTTCAGCAGGGGACTGGATAAATAGTACATACAGAAAATGAAATATTATTTGGTGTTTATAAAAAATAATGGCTTGAAAGCTGTGAAAAAACAAAGAGGAAACAGTTATACACCATATGATTCCAACTATATGACATTCTGGAAAAGGGAAAACTAAGCAGACAGTAAAAAGATCAGAGGTTGCCAAAGGGAGGGGAGTGGGGGATGGCGAGAACAGGTGGAGCACAGAGGATTTTTATGGCAGTGAAAATACTCTATGATACTATAATGATGGATACATTCCATTGTATTTTTGTCACAACCCATAGGATGTATAGAACCAAGAATAAAAACTGTTGACTTTGGGTGATAATGAGTCAATGCAGGTTCAAAATTGTAACAAACACTCTGGTGGGAGATGTTGCCATTGGAGGCTGTGCACATCGTGGGAGCACGAGGTATGTGGGGAAATCTCTGTATCTTGCCCTCAATTTTGCTGTGAACCTAAATAACATTGTTCTAAAAGGAAAAGTCTTAATTTAAAAAATCATTTGACCATTAAAAAAAAAAAATTCCATTCAAGACCACCCCAAACACCACTTGCTCAAAGCATACCTAATTGTCTGTATGCACTGTCTCAATTTCCTTATCTCCCAATTAACTCAACCCACAATAATTTGGTTTTCAACCTATGATTGCATCAAACTCATTCTCACCAAATTCACCAATGACCTCTCAGAGAATCATCTGAAATGCTCACCAGTGACTTGTGAAAACCTTCTGGCCCTTGGCTTTAGTGGTCCCTCTTGTTCCAAATTTTCCTTTTTTGTTTCTACCCTGTATCAGTGTTGATCAGCGACTAAATGCTAATGTTCTTCAGGTCATGGCTTTAGAGTCTTTGTTCTTTTCATTCTACATGTTCTCCCTGTGTAACTCATTTACTCCCAAGGTTTCCACTATGGGTTATAATCAGGTAATCTCCAAACAGAGCCCTGACTGGAACTCCAGTTTAGACAGAATCTAAATTCTTTAACAGGGTCTTGTATGGTCCAGATTCTGCCTGTATCTCCTGTCTCATCCTTTGATACTTTCCTTCCTTAGCCTCCAGGTGTGCAGGCATTCTTTCAGACCCTCAAATACCCATTATCTCTCTGGTTTCTCATGCTTTGAACATGTTCCCTCCCCTTGAAACACTTTCTCCAAAACACTCCCACTCATCTTTAAGGCTTCACCTGATAAGATCCTCTTGGCTCAAGGGCCCCAAACACATCTGTGTCTGTCCATCTCCACTCCATTTCCGGTTCACCTTCAGGTTCTAACCACCATCATCTTTCATCGAGAACACCATTAGGAATTTCCAATCAGGATCCCCCTGCCCCATTTCACCTACATCCCAACTCCCAAGCCACCCCTTACCTATTCACCATAAATTTACCAGAGAAAGAATCTAGAAATGGAAATCAGTTTTTCTCACAGACTGCTTAAAACATTCAAATGGCTTCTTACTGTAATTAAAATAAAATTCAAACTCCTCTTTCACTGCCTAAAAAAGGCCCTATATGATCTATCAATCCCACCTTCCCTCAGTTCACTCTTCCCTTCATCACATACAGGGGTCCTAGTCCTCAGAACATCTCAAGGGGCCTTGGTGTCTGCTGTTCTCTCTGCATGAAATGGTCTTTACCCTTCTCAGTCCTTCTCATCCTAAAAGACTCAGTTGAGGTATTAACTCCTCAGAGAGATGTTCCCTGACAAATCTAGCTAAGCAGATCCTTCCTACCATTCCCCAGCCCAACCAGGCCTCGTCATCATCTGTAATTACGTTATTGTTCATTTGTTTATTATGTCTTGCCTTGCAAGTATCCTGCCTCTCTTATTGACCACTGTTTTCCTAGTGTGTTACTAGTAATACAGTTACTACTCAATGAATACTTGCTGAAGTTTTGGGAGGAAAGATAATGGGGGTGAGCCCATGGACTGTAGTTCACCGGGCTCCTCTACCCAAAGGGTTCTTCAGGCAAGAATATTGGAGTGGGTTGCCATTTCCTTCTCCAGGGGATCTTCCCGACCCTGGGATCAAACCCATGTCTCCCATGTCTCTTGCATTGGCAGGTGGATTCTTTTCCACTGAGCCATCTGGGAAGCCTGATAATGGAAATGTTTGTTTCTAAATTCAGTCTCTAAAATGTGGCTGGGGGGATACGGGTCTGGAGCTCAGGGCAGGGGCGAAGATTAAAGATAGCAACTTGAATCACCCTAAACGTGGCAGTTAAAGTGAATGAGAACATATGGAACAAAGATAATGAAGCCGGTTAACATGAAAGAAAGAAAGAAACAAGCAGATGCTGAGTCAGCAAAGAAGACTGACAAAGACTTGAAAGGTAAGAGAAAAAACACAGTGAGGAAAAGCAGCCAGTCACCTGTTTCAAATGCTGAGTGGAATAAAAACATAAATGAAAACCCTGGATTAAGCATGTCACCACTGGGAATACTAGAAAAGGAAACAGAATCCAAGGAAGAGCAGTCAAATTTTAAAGGGCTGAGGTGTGATTCAGAACACAAGCAGAAGGAGAAGCTTCAAACTATGTTAAATAAGTGAAGGGACAAAAGATGACAGCTTGACGGGTAGCTGGATAAAGAATTATTATTTTATAGACCAAAGGGCATGAGTTTAAAAGAAGGAAAAGAGTGATCAAATGGAAAAAGAGGAAGTTTAAGGACGCTGAGTTCTGAGAAAGCTGAGATGGTATAGAGTAATGGTGGACTGGATAAAGAGGTTCTCAAAGTGTGGTCTACAGAACCCTGGAAATTTTAGTGACCTTTTAGGGAACCTGCTAGAGGTGAAAATCATTTTTACTATAACACAGAGATATCTGCCCTTTTCTCGGTTTGATTATCACAGTGATGGTACAAAACAAAAAGTGGGTTATGTTACTGGTGCCTTAGCACACATCAAGGCAATGCCATTAAGCTATACCAGCAGTCACTGTACTAGGAAACACTCTGATATGCTCTCAAACACACAGAAAAAGTCAATTTAACTTAAGAAAGCTCTTGCTAATGCTAATCTTACTAAATCTTGACTCTGAATACAAAGTACTTAAAAAAAAATAGTCTGTGTGACATAATGGAAACTACCCAAGAAGCCCCTCTGCTACGTACTCTGTACAGGTGTCTCAAAGAAAAGCAGATGTGTAAATTTTTGAACTGTGAGCTGATCTAACAGCTTGTCTGTGAATGTTATTTCTACTTTGAAGAGATACTAACAAACTATGATTATTTAGACTTTTTCTCAGAAGTAAATGAAGTGAGCCTGATACTTCAAGGAAAAAAAACTGACAGTACTTTTGCCAGCAATAAAATTTCAAGCTTTCAAGTGATTAACTAAAATTCTGGAAAACCCAGGTCCAGCACTGTGCCCTTGAAGCTTCCCAATACTCAAAGAGATTTTTCTGACAGGATCAGTGAGATAATAATAAATATGGCTTTAGATATTGTTTAATAATATGTGTTAACATTTGGAAGATTTGCATAAGCCAGCGGACCAATAATTTCCAAACGATGCAAATGGTTATAAATTAATTCACGGGTAGAAGATCCACTCAAAGTACAAGACAAACCAATGGATTTCAATTTAATAGAGTACAAAATATTCATTAATGTGGCTTCAGATTTCATATTTCAACTAACCTCTAAGAAACTACCATTTGCTGAGTTTCAGTGAAGTATCAAAGAATATCCACAATTATTTGGAAACGCTATTATGATACTCCTATATTACCAATTGCTTATACGTGTGAAGCTGGATTTTCTGCATACACCTCAAGCAAAACAGCAGACTGAATCTAACAGACTGAACGGAGACACAAGTGAGAGTCCGTCCCTCTGCTAATGAGCGAGACACTGAAGAGGCTTTTTAATGTAAAATAATGCCGCAGGTCTCAACTGTTTTTTCATAGTGAAGTCTTCAATAATTTTTATAGTGTAATGGGGTCCTGAGTTTAAATAAACTTGAGAAAAAGAAAACTTTAGCAGGCTTTCAACTTAGAAATACGGGCAAAGAGGAAGTGAAGAGATGTTTCTGACTGAGAGCAACAGAATGAGGGGCACAGAAAACTGAGAATATTAATTCCAAAAAACCGTAAGAGTCGACAGGAAAAAGAACTAAGAGAAATACTGAGGTCTCAGCTAAGGTTTAATTAGTACATCTGTACTGACGCTGACCACAATTTACTCCAGCAACACGCAACACTTTGGGGGAAACAGAATAGAGGACATGTTAAATGTAGGCTAAAAAACAGGCATGATGGATGGGGCAAATTTAATAAGGACAAATGAGAACTAAGGGTGCTGGTGACCACATCAAGCCAAGCAAAACTAAGATCCAACCTGGAAACAAGAGGTGGAAACCAAGGGACCTCTTCATCCACCTCTTTTTCTAGTGGCAAGAAAGAAAGGGTCACTGGTGTTGGGCCTAAGTGCAGAGGTGAAGCTAAGCTCTTCCAGACTTTCAGGGTATATGATAAATAAATATGACTAATGGATTCTTGCCTTTCTTAAAATCACTAATAATGTAATTCAATTTTCAAGGTCCATGGGTGAGGCTTTTAGACTGAAATACATTAAGATGAGTTGCTTTTTTACTTCAGAGATAAAAACCCCAGGGAGAGAATTCTAGGCAAATCTGCTTTATACCAAATTCTGTTTAATTGCAGCATATATGCTTGAGGGTGTTATCTGACAATGAACAAAGGCTCTTACAGCTTAAAATGAATAAAAGTCAAATAAATGGAAATGAACTTTTCTGTCCTAAAACAGGACTATGCTATGTAGGCATCTCCTTTTATAATAAGGTTTCACTTGAGTTGGAATTTTTTAGGATATAGTTATTTTTCTTGTCAAATGTTCTCACATTTGTATTTTTTCCTAGTTTTAAGAGGAATTAACTTATCACAAAATGACTGTTTTACTAATTTGATCTGAAATTAGCCATCTAACTTAACATCTGATCCTAAGCATATGATTTTATATCACACTGGACAGCACTACAGACATAGAAGTCTTTCTCAATTTTATGGCTCACAACTAATTTAAACCTAAGCCATGAACCTCTTTGCAATTTCCTAGTCTTTTATTTTCATATGACTTACTTTCAGTATTCAAACCAGTTTGACAACTACTGCCTATGTAGTTCTAGTCTTCCATGCAAACAAAAAGCTACACAGAAAGACTTCATCTGTCATTTTAAGTTAGACAATATTAAGTGGAATCTGAATTGAGCCTTAGTCTCCTCATCTATAGAGAGGAGGATAACTACATTTATCTCCTGCTGTCTCTTGGGGTTGCTGCAAAGATTAAGCAAGATTTTCAAAAACTGTACAGCATAATACACATGTAAGGTATTACCATAAATATTTTGAACTTAAAAATACATTACATACTCAAAGTACCAAGAAACTGACTTTATCACATAAGGTTACAAATTGGAGATTTTAAAAGTTGATTTTTTAGGTCAAATGTGATGTAGGTAGGTTTGAGAAAGTAAAATCTATATTGGAAATAAAAGGTTTCCAACAAGAACAAAGATCTTTGAAATTATATGGTCCATAGTACTGACTTACCTTCACATCACACTTTTGGATTTTAACCCAAATGTTTTTAACTCCTGACTACATTTTTAAACCTACATTTTTACTGATCCCTCAGTTTTTCAAAAGTTATTTAGAATCTTTTTTTTTAATCATATACTAAACACTGTCCTTCACAGAAAGTGCAAAACTCTAATTTCAAACAACCACAGCTCCAAACACTCCACCTCCACCGTAAAACACACTGAACTGCAATAAACAGCAAAACTGGGTTTCTCTTTTGGCTAATCCTTAGGTGAAACAATGAAGTAACTTAAAGCTGGAAGGAACGGGTAGAAAAAAGGAAAAGATGGGTTCTCAAGAGTTTATAATGTGCATCAGGGTTGGCTTGTTTTTTAAATGCAGATTTGGAACACAGCCACACCCACCTTATCAAGGGCTGCTTCTGCTGCAATGCCAGATAATAAAGTCACTGGCCCTTTAAAGAAAATATTTGCCAAGCACTGGCTAGACAATCAATACTGAAAAGAAAACAAAGTCTCAACCAACCAAAATGTTTTCCTCTGTAATAAGATTAATATTTACTTTTGTTTGATGACAATGACTCTTACTCTGGATCTGCTGGGTTGAGGTCAGCCTGACCACTTTGAACCATCTCCACCACCACTCTCCCAGTCTTGTCAGTCTTTTACCCCCTTGATTACTGCAATTCTCTCGCATTTGGTCTTGTTGTCTCACTCTAGAACTCAACCTCAAATTTAGTAGTCAGGTCAGTTCTTTAAAAATTGTCATGTCGTGTCTCTCCTTTGTTCCAAACCTGCCAATGACCTGTCATCTCATTTAGAATAAAAACCAAAGTCCTTACAATGGCCTATAAAATCTCAGTGATCTGGGCCATACTGCTGCTTAATCATCTTTATTGGTCCCCTCTTCCCTCATTCCGTCTCTAGCAAACTAACCTCCTTCCTGTTCCTTAATCAGACATATTCTGCATTAAGTCTTTTATGACGGCTATCCTTGCTGCCTGGAATACTCCTCAGATACCCGCATGACTAATGCAGTTACTTCAAGAGTCTGTTCAAATCTCATCTTAAAATGAGGCCTTTCCAGGCAACTTCACCCTATAATTCTTATTTCTTTACCCTCTAATATACATACTTTTTGTGCCATATTTGTCATTTGTCTTCCCTTTTGCCCGATCAAGTAAGCCTGGAACACTTCAGTTTGAGAGAAAGGAAGGAAGAATAAATGATATTTACAAATAATGAAGTAGAAAAAAAATTTTTTTTCATTTAAGAAGCATTAGTGACAATTGAGCAGGAGGGAAGTAGGCAGGAGTAGGGAGTAAATGTCCAAGGTAAACAACAAAACAACTTCAGATCTTTAAATTATGTGACTTATTGACTTTAAAATAAAAACTGCAAAAAAAAAAAAAAAAACCTCACACCAAAACCCAACTTTTCTCTCTTTTTTAAAAAAAGTACTTGCAAAAGAGAATTATCTTAAACTGCCAAATGAATTTTAAAGAACACACACACACAAAACCTATGTGCTACTCCTGCACTTACTGCTTTAACATATTATCTAAAGCTGCCAAATCAATTAAAGGGGGGAGGGGGAAACTCCTAAAGCTGTTTACCATATCAAAGGAATTTAACAGGACCAATCAGTGTAGTTTCATAAATGGAATGTTCCTGGACATAGTTCTATAAATATTTACGCCAAAGACCTTACATCTATAACGTGCTTCCAAAAGATAATGAGGTTACAGTTGTCAATTCAAAGCACAGCTACAGATGATGAAATAAAGCCAAAGCTGATGTCACATTACGAATGCAGTAAGTGCAGCAAAGCAGCATCTTGTGTCATTCCCAAATCATTGCCACAGGAACCTTCAGCAATTTCTGTCTCCTCTGAGAAAGAATAAATGAATACAAAGTCAACAGAGCAAAACCAGTAACAACATCCCTCTGATTCAGAAGTGATAACTTAAAAATACATATTCGGTGGCCTTAAAACCATGATCAATTTAAGACCTTGAAGAATCAGCCAAAATATAACTGCACTCTGTAAAGAGCAAAAGTAAATACCCTTTTATTTTCAAATGATACTGATTGAACACATCTTGTTAAGGAACCGCCCTCTGACTACAAGATGGTAGAGCATTCTAATGTGTCATTACGAAGTGATCTAATTAATAATAATTTCTTGCAACTGTCAGGACATGGCTAGAGAGTGATCTTTGGCTTGATCTATCCTACAGTTAAGCACTTTCTAAATTAAGCTATCATTTTCTGAGTGTTTATGTCAGATATTGTGTTAAGTACTTGCCTTTAATCCTCACAACAAACCTGTAAGAGCGGCACTAGTATTATCTGCTCTCCACAGAAAAGGAAACTGAGGCTTAAGTTAAAAAACTTGAACCTAGAACCAAAGAATGCCTAGTCCAAAGACTGCTCCTGCTCCTAACCATTATTAGAACTGCCTCTCTGAATTCTCCTTGTATCTGCGACACAGTACTAAAATAAATGAGGCCAAATATCACCCTATTCTGTGCTATATTACTACTTAATTAACAAGCAAAACCTTTCTCAATCTTACAATCTTGCGTACTTTAGGGCTATTCATTACTAGAATAAATAAGACAAATAAGAAAATAAGTTTTAAAACAGAACTTGCAAATGTGAATGCCCATGATTTTTGAAAAAAATTAGTTAAGTGGCAAAATTAGGCGTGTAAAAAGAGCCAAACTAATTACATGTCTGGTTAAAAACAGAAAAGAAAACAAGACAGAGCTGTGACTTGTAATTCACTCCCAGTTCTATCAATTCATGCAACTTTGGCCTGGTCGTTTAGCCTTCAGGACTCATTTTTCTCACCTTCAAACTAAGAGCAATGGACTAAATAACCTAACTAGCATTGGAGAAGGAAATGGCAACCCACTCCAGTGTTCTTGCCTGGAGAATCCCATGGACGGGGGAGCCTGGTGGGCTGCCGTCTGTGGGGTCGCACAGAGTCGGACACGACTGAAGTGACTTAGCAGCAGCAGCTGTTATACATTATGATTCTGTTTTTACCAGCTCTTAGAAGTATCTGAGAGGGAAGAAGAGAGTATTTAAACCCTAAATGTTTGTTACTAAGTAAACATTATTAAGTAGACATAGATCTACTATGCTAAATTTACCCTAAATCCATTGAGAATCAGTATTTTCTAAATAAACGTTTTCATAACAAAATATCTTAATAATAGTACTAAATAGCTACTATTCATTGGCTTGTGATGTTTTATATACATACATTACCCATCCTTCTGACTCCAAAGACTACACTGTTAACTTCACTTAACCTCACCAGTCTTTCTTATCACCTTAACCAATGTGTCCGTTTCGTTTTAATATTGAAACGCACGAGTTTGGGATGATTACTAGCATAAAGTGCCCAACGCAGAGCCTGGGACAGCTCTGGAATTAAATCTCTCTGTGTGTGTTTTCTATTTCACAATTATTCGTAGTATTAACAAAACTCCTTACATAATTCAAAATCCTCTCTGAATAATCAGATCGGCGCAGGAAGTTCTATGAGCCACGGAACAGGCACTAAACCACCTCAACATCAGGCATATTGGGGTGCAGAAAACACTTTGCAGCAGCGTTTTATTTTTGCACCGAGTACCACGCCTAACCGCCTAATTAAAATACAAACTGCACAATCGTTTCGTGGAATTAGCCACAGTGAGTTTCACGTGGACTACCCTTCTCTTCAAAATTAGACCAAACACCAAGATGAAGCCTCGTTAGGGAGTAAAGACCCAGGAGGCCAGAGCAAGTCTTGAGAAATGGATACCAAGGCACAGGGCACACCTTCAGTGTCACACCCTGCAGCCCGACTGCCGCCCCCTTCTTTCCAGCCCAAAAGGCAGCCCAGGGAGCGGCAGGGGCACTTCGGGTCTTTAGCTGCCAGCTGGAACCATTCTCCTACTCAACCTCTACCGCCTGGAAGGGCAGGGCGTTTCTAGGAAGTCCAGTGTCAGTGCTGAGTAGGGGAATTGGGACAGAGTGCAGGGCACGGGAGGGGACTGGCGCGAGAGACGTCAAGGCTCGACTCTCTCGGGGCAAAAGGAAGCGGGGGCTGGAGGCCAGAGTCCAGCCGGGGTACCTTGCGTCCAGCGGCAGAAGATGGTGTCAGAGAGACCGGGGCTGCTGTTGGTGCCCCACACCAGCTCCATCAGCTCTTTAGTCAGTTCGGACATGATGGGATGCCGGCGAGCTGGTCTTGGCTTTCAGGACTCCTGCCCCGGCACATGGGGAAGGGGCGGCTTCCGAGACCACAGTGGCCGGAAGGCGGAGGTAAACGAGCTTGAAGGTCAGACGGGAGGAAGGCAAAAGGAGAGAGACCTACTTGCAGAGACCCCGCCTGTCAAGCCCGGTCGGAGCAGCAGCAAGGAGTTTCCCTTACCGGAAGTACCGGAGCCACTTCCGGCTTCTCTTTCACTGCCGCCCCCAAGGCCGGAGGGGCAGGCGGCACCTCCCCGGAAGCGGAAGTGGGGGTGGGGCGAGAAGAGCTGCCGGGGACTTTTCAGGCTACTGGCCGTTCTGCGCTCAGTGCAAGGGCGCTGTCGTGCGGTGGCTGCTTTTGTGTTGGCAGGAACATCGCGTCCCGTGGGCGTTGGCATAGTTCTACCATTGTAGAATACCTCCTTCTCCGCACTGCTTTGGGCTTAGCCGGAGGACCCTAGGCCCGAGCCCTGGGACTCAGAACATAACCTATACCTTAAAATTTGTAATATTCATTATGCCAAACTACAGCTTTAAGAGTATGGTTGAGTTTCCTTGAGGAAACATTCATGTTTGTGTGGAGTTCAGTTCAGTCGCTCAGTCGTGTCCGACTCTCCGCGACCCCATGAATCACAGCACGCCAGGCCTCCCTGTCCATCACCGACTCCCAGAGCTCACTCAAACTCGTGTCCACAGAGTCGGTGATGCCATCCAGCCATCTCATTCTCCGTCGTCCCCTTCTCCTCCCGCCCCCAACCTTTCCCAGCATCAGAGTCTTTTCCAGTGAGTCAACTCGTCGCATGAGGTGGCCAAAGTATTGCAGTTTCAGCTTTAGCATCAGTCCTTCCAATGAACACCCAGGAGAGCCGCCCATAAATTGAAGGCTCTCAATCTCTTGCTAAGTCCCATAAAGTTAAACCAACTATCAACGTAACTGAAGAACGTGGCGGAATGAATGTTAGAAATGCCTGAGCCAAGCATAACGCAGGATTACAAAGCTCTATACAGGAAAACAGATTCAAAACTGCCCGTTTGTAAATGGTAGAGCAATTTTACCTACAGTTTTGAAGACTGTAGGGTGTATGGGCAACACGTGAGCTTAAGACCAGGTTTCAATCATCGACAAGCATTCAGTTAAATTTAGTGGCTTTCCTGAGTTGGTGATGGATAGGGAATCTTGGCGTGCTGCAGTCCATGGGGGTCGCAAAGAGCTGGACACGACTGAGCGACTGAACTGAATTGAACTGAAAATTTTCTATTTGTGACACTTACAAAGAAGAAAACTTATTCTGGCTGAATTTGGAATTTCAAACAAAAAGGCAAAAATCTGATGGGCTCCTTCCAGGCAACAAACAACAGAGTTTGCTAATTTATATACTATTTTTGATTTAAGCAACCTTTGCTGTTGTTAAAAGGAATTGCTAAAAGTACCTAAACCATATCCATAGCCGTCTTCCCAACCTTTATTCCTTGTGAAATATTATTTATCCCGTTTTTCAAACCAGATCTTATTCATTCTTCAAGATGTATGTTGACTTAAAAAATACAACCTAAAAATTCAAAGTTTTTTTTTTTTTTTTTAATTCAGTGAGAATTTTTAGGACTTTAAGCCCAGGAGACAGCATCTCTAGTAACCCTGAGACAACTGATCTGAGGAGGCGAGGGGAGGAGCCAGGTTAACAGAAGCTTTGCAACAAAGGGCAGGTAGTCTCAACATCAAAAGATTATTGTTAATTATTGTTAAATTATCCCACAATCCAATATTCTTGGGCTTCACTGGTGGCTCAGATGGTAAAGAATACACTTGCAATGAAGGAGACCTGGGTTCGATCCCTGGGTGGGGAAGATTCCCCTGGAGGAGGGCATGGCAACCCACTTCAGTATTCTTGCCTGGAGAATCCCCCTGGACAGAGGAGCCTGGCAGGCTAAACAGCTGGACACAACTGAGCAACTAACTACAGCACAGATATCTCAAGGTAAAGAATTTAGCGCTTTTCTATATATGGGAAGATGCAAGAATCTGGGATCACTGAAATCATTTCATATGTATCTCAGCTATCCTGGGCCAGTAGCCTGTGTATTTTCACATCCTAAGCTCCACTGGGGCTCACTTTAGGGAGTAGCTACAGTCCTGGTGGCTGCTAGTCCACAGGTTCCCTTCTTCCTGAGTGCCCTTAGGGCTCAGGAATTCACATTGGAGTGCTGTAATCACTGATGACTGTGATATCCCTGTTTACTGATATGGCAGGAAATACTCCATTTCTTGGTGCTTCCCTGGTGGCTCAGATGGTAAAGAATCTGCCTGCAATGCAGGATCCAGGGTTGGAC
This sequence comes from Moschus berezovskii, assembly GCF_049115385.1. Taxonomy (NCBI): domain Eukaryota; kingdom Metazoa; phylum Chordata; class Mammalia; order Artiodactyla; family Moschidae; genus Moschus; species Moschus berezovskii. The sequence continues at coordinate 54,355,242 of NC_142474.1, read as the reverse complement.
TGATCCCTTGACGAAGGGAATGGCGATCCACTCCAGTATTCTTGCCTGGAAAATTCCATGGACACAGGAGCCTGGTGGGCTACAGTCCATGGGGTCACAAAGAGTTGGACACAATTGAACAACTAACACTTCCACTTTTCACTCTACTTCTCACATAGTATAAATGGTACTTTTTAATAAAGCCTCCTCCAGTTGTTACAATATAAAAGAAAATTTTTAGCTTCTGAAATTTCATGAAAGTGAAAGTGAAGTTGTCCGACTCCTTGCGACCCTATGGACTATAGCCTACCAGCCTCCTCCGTCCATGGGATTTTCCAGGCAAGAATACTGGAGTGGGTTGCCATTTTGTACCTTGCTTATGACAATTACTGTCATTTATAATTTGCAAATAACTCTTTACTCTTCTCCTGTGGTAGATGTTTAAGGAAGATGAGGACCTGTCTTATTCATAGTAACTAATAGAGAGCCTTGAATATAGCTGGATCTCAGAATGAAACTTTATGGAACTTAAGAATTCAAGAAATGAGTAAATGAGGGGAAGTACCAGTGACTGGTCTAAGTAAATGTCTATTATTTGCACAGGTGATTTATAGTATGCACAATTATTTCACTTCCTAAAAGACATAGAAGGGCCAATGTTCATAGATCCTGTAAGTGGCAGAACTCTAATGTCAACTATAAATTGGCACTTGCCATGGGCGCTTGCCATCTACATTTAATCCACAAGGATTAAATCATGTGCTGCTGCAGCTGCTGATTTTTAACACCCCTGAAAGGACTTCAGGGTGAAGAACCGAAATGTAGCATTCTGTGCTCTGAAAAAAATGGGCAGAACAGGTCTTTAGATAGTTAGATATTTTGAGGGGCTGATTTTATGAGCCCAATTCTAGTATCTTGTCATATCTGCTGCTGCTGCTGCTGCTAAGTCACTTCAGTCGTGTCCGACTCTGTGTGACCCCATAGAGGGAAGTCCACCAGGCTCCCCTGTCCCTGGGATTCTCCAGGCAAGAACACTGGAATGGGTTGCCATTTCCTTCTCCAGTCATATCTAGTTCAGTTCGGTTTAGTTCAGTCGCTCAGTCGTGTCTGACTCTCCGCGACCCCATGAATCACAGCACGCCAGGCCTCCCTGTCCATCACCAACTCCCAGAGTACAAGAAAAGTGCTAAAGTCCTTCATGGTGAAAACTGCTTGTTGTGACTAGCAGAAACCTTCCAAAAATATGTGCTTGATTGCATGTACACCTCCTTCACCAAAATCACATATATACTGATCTTCACCACTACCTCTTTAGAGCAGTTTCTCAGAGCTATCTGAAATGCTGTCTCTCAGGCTACAGTCCTCATTTTGCCCCAAATAAAACTTAACTCACAACACTCACACTGCATTTTTTTAAAGTCAGCAATAAGTTCAGAGGTGTTTGCCACATTTTTCTCTTTTCATTATTATAGAGACATAGTTATAGATATAACTGTTCATGAATAGAAAGAAATACTTTCAAAAATATTTTTAATGAAATATTTCTTGATTCATGATTTTTCTTAGTTTTCAGCTGTGATGAAACTGGCAAAATCTTTGGTGGATGTTAATATGCATGATCTTTCTGCCTTTAGGTTATATTCTCTATTTGCAACATGCTTTAAATTTTTAAATTAGCTGGACATATTTTTAACAAGGAATATTTGATTGTTAAATTATTTATGTTGCTTAATTATTCATTACTTGCTACATTTGAATTGTGAAGTTACACTACATTAGAAATGCAAATTAATATTCATTTAACATTTTTTTAGTTAGTAATTATTTAGAAAAATAACAGTAACTGTAACAGTCCAGTTTGTTACATATATTTCTGGTACAGGAGGATAATGCCTTTTTCGTTTTTATAATGACTTGAAAATTATGTAATTTTTCTTTGGCATATTTATCTTGCTCCATATTTACCATAATATTTTTTTCCTTAGGACAATCTATTCGTCTTAGTCTAAGTAGCTAACTCATGTCTGACACTTGCGACCCCATTGACTGTAGCCCATCAGGCTTCTCTGTCCATTGGATTCTCCAGGCAAGAATATTGGAGTGGGTTGCCATTTCCTTCTCCAGGTTGCCATTTCCCAACCCGGGGAATCAAACCCAGGTCTCCTGCATTGCAGGACGATTCTTTACCACTGAGCTACGAGGAAAACCTGGGACCACCTATAGTTTTGATTAAATTGATGTGTGTCATTAAGATGCACATATACATGAATGCTCAGTGGCTCAGTCATGTCAGACTCTTTGTAACCCCATGGACTACAGTCCACTAGGCTCCTCTGTCCATGGAAATTTCCAGGCAAGAATACTGGAGCAGGTTGACATATAGGTTGCATGCTGCTGCTGCTGCTGATAAGTCACTTCAGTCATGTCCGACTCTGTGTGACCCCATAGACGGAAGCCCACCAGGCTCCCCCGTCCCTGGGATTCTCCAGGCAAGATCTTTAATCCTAAAAGAGAGTCTAAAAATATCAGAAACTTCCTGTTAACACGTTAAATTTTATCTGTAGTATTTCTCTTTCCAATTCAAGTCAGGGCACCTCCATAAAACTGGGCTTAGATTACCAGAATCATTCATTCTCTTTACCCAAATTCACTATTTCAAAGAAATAGAATTACTCATTCAGTTCAGTTCAGTTCAGTTCAGTCACTCAGTCATGTCTGACTCTCCACGACCCCATGAATCACAGCACACCAGGCCTCCCTGTCCATCACCAACTCCTGGAGTTCACTTAAACTCATGTCCACAGAGTCGGTGATGCCATCCAGCCATCTCATTCTCTGTCGTCCCCTTCTCCTCCCGCCCCCAACCTTTCCTAGCATCAGAGTCTTTTCCAGTGAGTCAACTCGTTGCATGAGGTATGCTAACTCCATGCTGAATTATTCTGTTGTCTTTCCCCAAATTTCCCTGTCAAAAAAGAGCAAAACAGCTTCATGACCATGTTCCTAGCAACTACCATGAAAGAACACTTCTCCATCTAGAAGCCCTCAGATTCTAATTTAGTATATTTGCACCACTTGTTTAAAAGAAATCAATCTTTCAGAAATCCACTCTACAATAAGATAAGTTCTAGGCAGGTTAAAAACTATTTCATGTATATGCCCCTTGGCTTCCAATAACAGTGTAAATCTGTTGAGCACATGAAATTCTTTTCTTTGCATCAAACTAAATACATCTCAGTTCAGTTCAGTTCAGTCACTCAGTTGTGTCCGACTCTTTGCGACCCCATGAATCGCAGCACACCAGGCCCCCCTGTCCATCACCAACTCCCAGAGTTTACCCAACACACCTCAGTTCCTTTTAAATCCACCACTTTCATGCTCAGGTATGACATAAAATGTCATTTTCTACAAACAGGTGGTGGAAAAGGGGTTCTGTCATTAAATGTTGAGTTAAATAAAGTCAAGCAAGAGATGCTCAAAATTCTCCAAGCGAGGCTTCAACAGTACGTGAACCAAGAACTTCCAGATGTTCAAGCCGGATTTAGAAAAGGCAGAGGAACCAGAGATCAAATTGCCAACATCCATTGGATCATCGAAAAAGCAAGAGAGTTCCAGAAAAACATCTACTTCTGCTTTATTGATTACACCAAAGCCTTTGACTATGTGGATCACAAAAAACTGGAAAATTCAAGGGATGGGAATACCCAGACTACTTTACCTGCCTCCTGAGAAATCTGTATGCAGGTCAAGAAGCAACAGTTCCAAAGAACTGGACATGGAACAACAGACTGGTTCTAAATTGGGAAAGGAGTGCATCAAAGCTGTATATTGTCACCCTGCTTATTTAAATTACATGCAGAGTACATCATGCAAAATGCCAGGCTGGATGAAGCACAAGTTGAAATCAAGATTGCTGGGAGAATTTTCTTGGACTCCAAAATCACTGCAGGTGGTGACTGAATCCATGAAATTAAAAGACACTTGCTCCTTGGAAGAAAAGTTATGACCAAACTAGACAGTATATTAAAAAGCAGAGAAATTACTTTGCCAACAAAGGTCCATCTAGTCAAAGCTATGGTTTTTCCAGTAGTCATGTATGGATGTGAGAGTTGGACTACAAAGAAAGCTGAGCACCGAAGAACTGATGCTTTTGAACTGTGGTGTTGGAGAAGACTCTTGAGAGTCCCTTGGACTGCAAGGAGATCAAACCAGTCCATCCTAAAGGAAATCAGTTCTGAATATTCATTGAAAGGACTGATGCTGAAGCTGATGCTTCAATACTTTGGCCACTTGATGCAAAAAACTGACTCACTTGAAAAGACCCTGATGCTGGGAAGACCCTGATGGAGGGAGAAGAAGGGGATGACAGACGATGAGATGATTGGCTGGCATCACCCACTTGATGGACATGAGATTGAGTAAGCTCGGGAATTGGTGATAGGGAAACCTGGCATGCCACAGCCCATGGGGTCGCAAAGAATCAGACACAACTGAACGACTGAACTAAACTGAACTGTGCAAGAGATGGAATTATATTTGAATCATTTTGTTCACTGAGTTTCTCACAGTTTATTTCTACAGAAGACTGGAAATCATTGGCCACAGTATAATGGAATAGATTTTTTTAACTTTTCTTCTTAGGTTATTTGGATGTAGACCATCTTTAAAGTCTTCACTGAATTTGTTATTTCTGTTTTTTATTTTTTGGCCACAAGGCATATGAGATCTTAGCTTTCTGACTAGGGATTGAACACACACCCCATGCATTGGAAGGGGAGGATTTAACCACTGGACCACTAGGGAAGTCCCTAATGGAATAGATTTTTGATAGGAATTAGAAAACTTGGATGTTCATTTTTATTTGGGTACTGTGACCTTGGATGAATCACTTAACTCAGTATACTGTGCTTTCTCTGTTTATAGTAAGGACTAAATTTAAATCATCTCTTAATATCCCATTTACTTTAGATCATGCCCAGTTCTGATTTTAAAAACTGGCTGATTAGGAGTTAAGATATATAGAAAGAGTGAGAAGAAAAAGAATGTTGAGCAAGTATAAAGGGTAAACAGTTTAGCACTATTCTCCACTAACACAGAATTAAAAAGAGGTTGGTAATTTGCCACTTGTCATTTAATTGTGCTAACATTTTAACTAAGATCAACTTCCAACTAGTATATTAATCCAGAACTAACTATATTAAATGAGTATATAAGATATACATACTTGGATGTGTCACAAGTACTTTAGACTTCAGTTCAGTTCAGTCGCTCAGTCGTGACCGACTCTTTGCAACCCCATGAATCACAGCACGCCAAGCCTCCCTGTCCATCACCAATTCCTGGAGTTCACTCAAACTCATGTCCATTGAGTCGGTGATGCCATCCAGCCATCTCATTCTCTGTCGTCCCCTTCTCCTCCCACCCCCAATCCCTCCCAGCATCAGAGTCTTTTCCAGTGAGTCAACTCGTCGCATGAGGTGGCCAAAGTATTGGAGTTTCAGCTTTAGCATCAGTCCTTCCAATAAACACCAGGATCAGTCTCCTTTAGAATGGACTGGTTGGATCTCCTTGCAGTCCGAGGGACTCTCAAGAGTCTTCTCCAGCACCACAGTTCAAAAGCATCAATTCTTCGGCGCTCAGCTTTCTTCACAGTCCAACTCTCACATCCATACATGACCACGGGAAAAACCATAGCCTTAACTAGACGGACCTTGGTTGGCAAAGTAATGTCTCTGCTTTTTAATATGCTATCTAGGTTGGTCATAAGTTTCCTTCCAAGGAGTAAGCATCTTCGAATTTCATGGCTGCAATCAGCATCCACAGTGATTTTAGAGCCCAAAACAATAAAGTCTGACACTGTTTCCAATGTTTTTCCATCTATTTCCCATGAAGTGATGGGACCAGATGCCATGATCTTTGTTTTCTGAATGTTGAGCTTCAAGCCAACCTTTTCACTCTCCTCTTTCACTTTCAACAAGAGGTCTTTGAGTTCCTCTTTACTTTCTGCCATAAGGGTGGTGTCATCTGCATATCTGAGGTTATTGATATTTCTCCCAGCAATCTTGATTTCAGCTTGTGCTTCTTCCAGCCCAGCGTTCCTCATGATGTACTTCTGCATAGAAGTTAAATAAGCAGGGTGACAATACACAACCTTGACGTACTTCTTTTCCTATTTGGACCCAGTCTGTTGTTCCATGTCCAGTTCCAACTGTTGCTTCCTGGCCTGCATACAGGTTTCTCGAGAGGCAGGTCAGGTGGTCTGGTATTCCCATCTCTTTCAGAATTTTCCACAGTTTATATCTTGCCCCAGAAAACCTTCTCCCCTTTCATGTTTCATTATCAGTGAATGGTGCCATTCTGTATAAACATGCACATTTTTTAATGTTCTATTTTGATATAATAAGCAAGCACTTTGAGCCTCAGATGCCACATACAGAAAATAAACTTACTAATAATTACATCATACAGGGATTATGGGATTTAACAGAGTACACAGAAAAAAAAACACATAATGAAAAATGCTATTCTTATGTTAGCTATATTGATGGTTTGAACCAGGAACCTTGGGGAAAAGGTGGAAGATGAGTTATTGCTGCATTTGAGCTGGAGAAAACATCAGAGAAGTTTGAACTGGCCAGAATTTAGTATTTTGGCCACACTGTGTGGCATATGGGATCTCAGTTCTCCGACCTGCGTCCTCTGCATCAGAAGCAACCGTCTTAAACACTGGACCACCAGAGAAGTCCTCTGAACTGGATAGAATTTTGACTAGCAAAGACAGGGAGGATGTGCGTTTAGGCATAAAATATTGCAGCAGGAGCCTGGCATTAGTATCACTAGAGAGATGAATGAAGAATGTCAGATTAAGGAGGTGCCATAGACTGAATTGTGCCTCTTCCAAATTCATATGCTGAAGCCCTGGCCTCAGTGTGACTTGCAAATAATGCCTTTAAAGAGGTAATTAAGCTTAAACAACATCATAAATATAGGATTCTAATGCAATAGAACTGGTGTGCTAATAAGAAAAGGAAGAGACACCGGGTATCTCCTTCTCTCTCTTCTTATTCTCCCCCATCTTTACCTTTGGTTTTCTACTGTTCTACTGTGTTATCTTGGTATGGGTCATTTCTATTTATCCTGCGTGGTATTTGTTGTACTTTTTCAAATGGTAAATTTACATCTTTTATCAACTTGGAAAATATTTCAGCCATTTAATTTTTAATATTTTTTTTCTCAGTCATTATTATCCATCTCTGGAAATCCTAACAGACATACATTGGGTTTAGTCACTCCGTCTCCCATGCTCAGCTTTTCTTCCATATATGCCATTTATTTTTCTCTACATAATATATATGTAAAATAAAGTCTTCATCTTTTAATCTCTGCTCACCTCTGTCTTTACTGCTTTTGCTGCTGCTAAGTCACTTCAGTCGTGTCCGACTCTGTGTGACCCCATAGACGGAAGCCCACCAGGCTCCCCAGTCCCTGGGATTCTCCAGGCAAGAACACTGGAGTGGGTTGCCATTTCCTTCTCCAATGTGTGAAAGTGAAAAGTGAAAGTGAAGTCGCTCAGTCATGTCCGACCCCCAGCGACCCCGCGGACTACAGCCTACCAGGCTCCTCCATCCATGGGATTTTCTAGGCAAGAGTACTGGAGTGGCTTGCCATTGCCTTCTCTTACTGCTTTTAGCAAATTTAATTGAAAATTTAAATCTCAATTGTTTAATTTTTATTTATACAAGTCAAAATCTTTGATTGTTTTCCAGATTTTCCAGAAGTTTTATAATAGTATTTTCTAACTCATTTATTATGAAATGTTTTGTTGCTGCAGTTCTATGATTTGGATTATAAGCTTTTTTCCTGTTTTGGATGTACTGTACAGTTTGTGGGATCTCAGTTCCCTGACCAAGCACTGACCCTAGGTCACTGCACTGAAATCCCCGTATCCTAACCAGTAGGTCACCAAGGGACTCCCAAACTTGTTTTTAAATTAAGTTTGGTTTGTGGGAATCTTGTATGACTGTATTATCCAGATTGAGTATTTTTTCCTCAAAGAAATTTTGAATTTGCGTATTGTGCTGCCATAGATCAATTTTATGGTGCTTTCTGAGCTGAAATACTCCTGGACCACACAGAGAGTGAAAATGATAACCGCAGCCTATGTGAGGAACATACATCCTTACAATCCTCAAATGTGTCTCTTTATTGATCCATCTAGATTCTATGTCAAGACAGAGACCCTTACTTGTCATTTTTTGGACAAGTTTTCCACAAACTTTTGCACAGTAAAGGAAACCATAAGCAAAATGAAAAGAAAACCTTCAGAATGGGAGAAAATATTTGCAAATGATGCAAGTGACAAGGGCTTTACTTCCAAAATACATAAATGGCTCATACCACTCAACAACAAAAAATAACCCAATCAAAAAATGGGCAGATGACCTAAATAGACATGTCTCCAAAGAAGAAATACACATGGCCAAGAGACACATGAAACTTGCTAGTTATTCAGTTCAGTCGCTCAGTCCTGTCCGACTCCTTGTGACCCCATGAACCGCAGTACGCCTGGCCTAACCATCTCACTGATAGATTTCATCGAATCAGTAGTCAATGATGTATATATCCATACCTTGATTTGTAATTCCAATAAATATTTGAATTGTATCTGTAATTTTAGGATTTCAGTTCTGCAATTCCATCAACAGGTGGTGCCATTGTATTATAGTTTGAATTTTGTGAACAAAAAACCTTTTTGGAGTAGTTGCACCTATAAGCATCTTCCCTTTTCCAAAGGCTTCGGTCATTGCTTTTGTACCTTAGGAATCTTGATTTTATGATTTTGTTTAAAACATGTATATTGTTGAAATTTATGCCCTGGAATAAACTTGGCTGGATTCTTCTACTTTATATAATACTTCTAGAAATTTCAGGATATAATGTGTGCCATTTTGTTGACAAAGCAACTAGTAACCAAAAATAATAACTATGTATTCGGATATCTACAGGACCAATGTATGCTTTATAATTTCAGATTATCACAAGTTCTCATTTTATAAAGAAAATTACAGGCCAATATCCCTGATGAATATAGATGCAAAAACACTCTAAAACAGAATTCAGAAGCACATGAAAAGCATCATTCACCATGAGCAAGTGAGATTTATCCTTGGGATGCAAGGATGGTTCAACATACAGGAATCAATGTGATCAACCATATTATTAGAATAAAAAAATTATATGTTCTCAGTAAACACAAAAAAACATGTGGCAAAAACATTGATTCATGATAAAAGTTTGTAAATTAGGTATCAGTTCAGTTCAGTTACTCAGTCATGTCCGACTCTTTGCGACCCCATAAATCACAGCACGCCAGGCCTCCCTGTCCATCACCAACTCCCGGAGTTCACTCAAACTCATGTCCACAGAGTCGGTGATGCCATCCAGCCATCTCATTCTCTGTTGTCCCCTTCTCCTCCCGCCCCCAATCCTTCCCAGCATCAGAGTCTTTTCCAGTGAGTCAACTCGTCGCATGAGGTGGCCAAAGTATAAAGGAACATATTTCAACATAATAAAGGCATATGACAAGGCCACAGAAAATTTTATAATTTTTAAAATACTCCTTTGCAACCCACTCCAGTATTCTTATCTGGAGAATTCCATGGACAGAAGAGCCTGGTGGGCTACAGTCCATGGGGTCTCAAAGAGTAGGACATGACTGAGTAACTAACAGCACTTGCATTTGTAACAGAACACCTCTCCATTTTTTCTTTTTTTGTACTGAGAAAAGCAAGACAACATTCAATGTCTATTTGTGTATGGGTTATTTTTAAAGATGCTATTAAATATTACATTGGTTACACCTCTGTCAAGAGATCTCTTTATAGTTCAGTATTCCCAGAAGTAACACCACTGGGCGATCTCTTCGTGTTGCAGCAAGTTGTGCAGGGTCAGCTTGGAATGGAATGGGCGAACCCCATATGCACCGCCATAAAGAAAGTGAATGGAGAATAACTGGCTCTGGCCCTTTCCGAGTTCTGTTCTTGGTTCACTGTGTAAACTGGCAAAGCTATTTCCCTCGAGAGTGCTTGTCAAAGTCACAGCATGATCACAGAAGGTGGTAATAAGAAGTTGTGACTCACCAAAAGAACTTATTTTGAGGTTTCTTATAATTCTCGTCAGTAATTTCAGGAACCCATAGCTTATCTAAGCTAATTAGTCCTGCATTGTTGGTGTGGATGATCTGAGAAAAAGAAATTGAAAATAATACAGTTCTTTAGCAATACTGAAAATGTATACACACACACAAATCTAAAAATGTACACAACACAAATGTCAAGAAATGAAACAAACCTACTTAAAATCATTTGCATCAATTTGATGAGCACATCAGCAGATGGAAAACTCAGCTCAGAGTAGACAAAATACAATCTATTTGGCAGCAGAAATCCAAGTTAGGGGCTACATGTTAAATGATACAATTATCAACATACTGGATACTTTTTTATTATAAACTAAGACCAAGGTCCGTCTAGTCAAGGCAATGGTTTTTCCCGTGGTCATGTATGGATGTGAGAGTTGGACTGTGAAGAAAGCTGATCGCCGAAGAATTGATGCTTTTGAACTGTGGTGTTGGAGAAGACTCTTGAGAGTCCCTTATACTGCAAGGAGATCCAACCAGTCCATTCTAGAGGAGATCAATCCTGGATGCTCATTGGAGGGACTGATGCTAAAGCTGAAGCTGCAATACTTTGGCCACCTCATGCGACGAGTTGACTCACTGGAAAAGACTCTGATGCTGGGAAAGGTTGGGGGCGGGAGGAGAAGGGGACGACAGAGAATGAGATGGCTGGATGGCATCACTGACTCTATGGACATGAGTTTGAGTGAACTCCGGGAGTTGGTGATGGACAGGGAGGCCTGGCATGCTGTGATTCATGGGGTCGCGGAGAGTCGGACACGACTGAGTGACTGAACTGAACTGAACTGAAGAAATGTTAACATAATTATCCTTCAGTATAAGTTTTAATATATAATTCTCATTTATTATCACACCTCTATGGTTCAAAGACACATTTTCAAATTTATTATCAGATTTACTCTCATTGATTCTTATGATACAACTCTGTAACAATCGCTATTTAATAATCAAGATAAGTTTTCAAAAATTACACTGAAATAAGTATTGGAGCCCACAGTAAGCCAGATCCTTTTAAGTTATATGTTCTTTTCATTACACAATGAGGAGTGAAAAGAGTAAATTTTAACAACTGAAGTTGCTTTGTAGTACAGTAAGTGAATAAGTTTAGAGGAAAAAGATATAAAATAACCCAAGGAGATCCAACCAGTCCATTCTAAAGGAGATCAATCCTGGATGTTCATTGGAGGGACTGATGCTAAAGCTGAAACTCCAGTACTTTGGCCACCTCATGAGACGAGTTGACTCACTGGAAAAGACTCTGATGCTGGGAAAGGTTGGGGGCGGGAGGAGAAGGGGACGACGGAGAATGAGATGGCTGGATGGCATCACCGATTCTGTGGACATGAGTTTGAGTGAACTCCGGGAGTTGGTGATGGACAGGGAGGCCTGGCGTGCTGTGATTCATGGGGTCGCGGAGAGTCGGACACGACTGAGCGACTGAACTGAACTGAACTGAAATGTTATTTTTATTAAATTGTGATAAGAAATGATATGTGTCTCATCCTCTCCATGAATTATCCTAACATACTGGAATTCTGTCTTTACTAGGGTTTAAAATGGGCAGGGAAGATCTCTTTGATTTTCAGATCTGGAGCTTTTTCCAGTTGGAGTGGTAAGTGAAGAGTGGGGAATATTTTTTTGGCCCACAAATAGAGTGAGGGCATATCCCAGACACATTGTGTTAATATTCAATTCCTCTCTGCCATTATGCTTTTTTGAAGTTTGGTTGTAGGTTCTTATCCATTCTGTGAAAAATCATAAGATTTTACATTTGCACTTTTTCCTTTATGTCTGGAAAGTAAATTCATGATTTTTCAACAAGGGTGAACTTTTTATCTTCTTTGAGATTTTGTTTTCCTTGATAGTAGAAAGTATCCTTATATTTATTGAAAATTTTGCTGCTCAATTTTTTACAGAGAAATTTTATGCAAAGTGACTATCTATTGCATATAACATGTTTTATATATAACAGTAAGTTTATGTAAGTTAAGACACTGAGGAAAATCAAGAATATTTTGTTGTTAAAAGTTTCAGAAAATAGTTGAAGCTACAAGGATGACAAGATGCTTCTAGGGGAAGATACTTTGGAAGTGAATTTTAAGACATTGTTTGCATCCTTCATAGTATAAAGAAAAAATTCCCTTGATCCAGAAAAGATTATAAGGATAGAAAATATGAAATAAAATGTTAATAGGTAAGGAAGAAAATAGAAATGAATGTTACAAAAGGGATATATAGGGATTTTCTGGCTGTCCAGTGATTAAGATTCCTTGCTCCCAATATAGGGGCCTGGAGTTCAATTTCTGGTCAGGGAACTAAGATCCTGCATGCTGCCTGGTGCAACCCAAAACGACAACAACAAAATGAATATACATGGGAGAAAGATTGTGAAAAAAAACAAAAACAGGGAAGAAGAAAGATTTGAAATAGAGGCAATAAAGAGCACAGTTATTGATGCAGGTAATCAGTCTGGCACTAAAGTACACAAATCTGGATAACTCTTCCAGAATGCATATGAAAGATTAAAGCCATGCACAAAGTTATGATAGAATAAATTACACAGAGGATGGAGACTCAAAATAAAGAGAGTTGGATGGAATTAACTCTCTGAGGGTAAGGACATTGTTTCTGCTTCGCTCATCAAATTTGGAGATGTGCATGTGTCATAGTAGGCATTCATTATATATTTATTGAAAAAATAATTAATTGATTACTGCATCAGTTAAGATGCTTTGAGGTTTATGTTTTAGGAAACTCAACTGAATGGGACTTAGACATTAATGAAAACGGTTCACATAATTAATAGTCCAAAAGTGGGATAAAGGTCAAGATTTGTTAATCAGTGGTTCAACAATATCATCAAGGACCAATATTCTTACAATTCCTCAGTATACACTTTATTTTATTGTAGGTTCCACTTGGAGTTTTGGGATAATGGCTACTTCCTCGTTCATGTTCAGTGGAGTAAAGAGAACACTTCTTCAACTTTTGCTCAAGGTTCTCCCTCAGTTTCGCTAATTTAGTTAATAAACCCAGCTCTGTTGCCAGGGGATCGCTATGCTGTTGATTGGCTTAAAGTTAGAAACCAGTCCAAAAGAAGAATGATGTGATTGCAATGATTAGCTCATACCAACCAGAGGCCATTCCTGGAACTGAGGCTAATTTACTCCATCCCATTGCTGCTACATAGTAACAGAAGGATAAAAGCAGACGGTGAAGGTTTCACCACACTTTCTTTACAAAATTGATAAGGAAGACATCTGAGGCAAATAATACAGCAGATACAATTTTAAAAAGTCTTTTGCTGAAGAAAGATTCGTGTATACATATTAGAAAGGCAGTGCTGGGGTTGCCATACAAAATACCACAGATTGTATGGCTTAAACAAAATAATTGCATTTTCTAACACAGTTCTGGAGGCTAAAGGCCCAAGGCCAAAGTGACAGCAGAGTTGGTTTCTGGTGAGACCTGTCTTCCCAGCTTGGACACGAGCACCTTCTCATTGTGTTCTCATGTGATCATTCCTCTCTGCAGTGCAGTTCAGTTCAGTCGCTCAGTTGTGTCCGACTCTTTGCGATCCCATGAACTGCAGCACGCCAGGCCTCCCTGACCATCACCAACTCCCGGAGCTCACTCAAATTCATGTCCATTGAGTTGGTGATGCCATCCAACCATCTCATTCTCTGTCATCCCCTTCTCCTCCTGCCCTCTATCTTTCCCAGCATCAGGGTCTTTTCCAATGAATCAGCTCTTCGCATCAGGTGGCCAAAGTATTGGAGTTTCAGCTTCAACATCAGTCCTTCCAGTCAACACCCAGGACTGATCTCCTTTAGGATGGACTGGCTGGATCACCTTGCAGTCCAAGGGACTCTCAAGAGTCTTCAACAACACCACAGTTCAAAAGCATTAATTCTTTGGTGCTCAGCTTTCTTTATAGTCCAACTCTCACATCCATACATGACCACTGGAAAAACCATAGCCTTGACTAGACAGACCTTGGTTGCAAAGTAACGTCTCTGCTTTTTAATATACTATCTAGGTTGGTCATAACTTTCCTTCCAAAGAATAAGCGTCGTTTAATTTCACGGCTGCAGTCACCATCTGCAGTGATTTTGGAGCCCAGAAAAATAAAGTTGGCCACTGTTTCCACGGTTTCCCCATCTATTTGCCATGAAGTGATGGGACCGGATGCCATGATCTTCGTTTTCTGAATGTTGAGCTTTAAGCCAACTTTTTCACTCTCGTCTTTCACTTTCATCAAGAGGCTTGTTAGTTCCTCTTCACTTTCTGCCATAAGGGTGGTGTCATCTGCATATCTGAGGTTACTGATATTTCTCCCGGCAATCTTGATTTCAGCTTGTGCTTCTTCCAGCCCAGCGTTCCTCATGATGTACTCTGCATACAAGTTAAATAAGCAGGGTGACAATATACAACCTTGATGTACTACTTTTCCTATTTGGAACCAGTCTGTTGTTCCACTTCCAGTTCTAACTGTTGCTTCCTGACCTACATACAGGTTTCTCAAGAGGTACGTCAGGTGGTCTGGGATTCCCATCTCTTTCAGAACTTTCCACAGTTTGTTGTGATCCACACAGTCACAAAGCTGTGAGCCACAGCTTTGGCATAGTCAATGAAGCAGAAATAGATGTTTTTCTGGAACTCTCTTGCTTTCTCCATGATCCAGCGGATGTTGGCAATTTGCTCTCTGGTTCCTCTGCCTTTTCCTCTGTACACAGGCATGAAAAAAGAGAGAGAGAGGGAGAGAGGGAAGGAGAGATAGAGAGATCTCTTCTTATAAGGACACCAGACTTACTAGATCAGGGTCCCACCCTCATGATGTCATGTTAACATTGCGGTGGTGGTTTAGTCCCTAGGTCATGTCTTTTGATCACATGGACTATAGCCTGCCAGGCTCCTCTGTCCATGGGATTTTCCCGGCAAGAATACTGGAGTGGGTTTCCATTTCCTTCTCCAGGAGGTCTTCCCAACCCAGGGATTGAACACTTGTCTCCTGCATTGCAAGTAGATTCTTTACCGATGGAGCTACCAGTGAAGCCTCAAGGCCCCATCTCCGTGACATTTCAGGTCCCTGGGCATCAGTGTCAACTTGGACACTGTGTTTAACAGAATTCAAGAAATGCTGGAAACTTCCCTTTCTCCAGTGCAGTTACCTGAGTAAAAACCTGTAGGTCCTGTTGGGAATACACTAAGGTAATCATGACTGTGTGGACATCTGATACATTCTTGCAAGGTCTTTTTTTCCTGGGGACCCTATCTCAAGTCAATAAATCCAAGCCTAAAACCTGGATTAGGTCTGGAAGCTGGCCAAGGGATCATCTTTTATTTAAATTGGGGCAACTGTCTTTATTCTCCATCCTTTGTTTTCGCAAATTGGGAGGTACCTTTGTTGGCTGCCCATCCATTTTGCCCTTAGGGGGATGCCATGTTCTTTAAACCATCTCCAATATTGCTATCCATTACAATTGCATCTACTTAGTTTCCTATGATTACGCGCATTCACCTCAGTTCTAAAATCTAGAGGGAACTGTTATCCCCACAGTGACCAGGAGCCTGGTCTTTAATGAACACTTCTGCTGTCATCCTAAAACACAGGAGATCTAATACTGAGTTCTTAATGATGCTGGTGATCTCTCAACAGTGCATTTCTTATGGCCTGGAAATGGTATCTCCCGCAGGATTTCCCATGTAACATAATCATTTGACAGATTTTCTGGTCTAGCAGGCACTCCTCTCTTAGCCTTTGGATCTCTTTTGCTACCATCATCCATGGCAACTCTGGAATTTCACACTCCTTTTGTGTGGACCCATTGCTTTTTCCATGCTTCTAGGAGTAAACTGTACCACCCTCCCAGAGTCTTTGCCAGGATATTAAATCTTGCATCTTTGGATTGTGTGTTCAACCTTATGGGGCTTCCCAGGTGGCTCAGTGGTAAATAATCTGCCTGCCATGCAGGAGTTACAGGTCAATCTCTGAGTCTGGAAGATCCCCTGGAGAAGTAAATGTCAGCCTGCTCCAATATTCTTGCCTAGGAAACCCCAAGAATAGAGGAGCCTGGTGGGCTAGAGTCCATGGGGTTGCAAAGAGTCTGAGACAACTCAGCAACTAAACAACAACAATAACAAATTCAACCTTACACACTTGCCTCCTTCATCAAAATCTCTCAGAATCTAATCCTATGCAAAATTGCCTGGGTCTTTCTAGTATAAATGAGCTGTATCTTGCAGCTCATTTGAAGAACAGGTCTTTTCTTCCTGATTGCCTCATATTGTGACTTTCCCTAATTATGGGCCTGGTCACCTGGTGAGGAGATGGGGCAGATTTTGGGAAGGCACCAAAAAACTTAGTAACTAAGGAAAAGATAAAATGACCCTCATGAACAAATACCCTATTGCTGTAGAGATTAAAGGACTACACCTTGAAATAAGATACTGTCTCTTTTCCTACTGATAATTTAAAATCTTTATAGACATTTTGATGAATCATCACATACATTTTTGGATATTTTGGCAACATGTCTCAAAAGTCTCACAAAAAGTACCTGCCCTTTGATCCAGCATGTACATTACTGCATTACTGTAAATTCATCCTAAGGCAATTATCAAATAAATGTGCAAAACTATATGTGTAAGTATTTTCTTTTGAGGGTAAAAATTATACAAAAATAGTTATTGGTTAAATAAATTATGGAACTATAACATAAAACTATGCAGTAATGAATGTTGATGAGGTAAAACCATGTTTATTAATATAAATATACTCTTGGTATTACTGGAAAAGAACAAGTAGGTTATTAAATGTGTGTGTACAAGTGTCTGCATGTGTTTGCTAGGGAAGGAAAACAATCTGAGTTATAGCCAAAGCAAAAGAAAGGGAATTTACTATAAAAATAAAGAGATGTCTCAAAGATTCCAAAGCTACATTTTTAGAAGAAACTTCTTAGGAAAAGACTAAACCACATATTAAAAACTTACAAGCATTCTTCATCTTTCATCTCTGTTTCACTATTTGTATTTGCTTATTCTATGATCCATGTGATGAATTTGTCTATCCTAAAACTCACAGTTTCATATATTATAGTCCAGCTATATCTAGAAACTGCCTGACATTCTGTAAATCCGAGCTCCAAATTCCTGGAGAGACTCTGGGCTAAGAATACATGAATATATGATGTCTATCCTTAGTGTATCAACTATGGACAGAGGAATAAAATTGTGTCAGACAAATGTGACTGCCAGGAACCCACTAGGTTTAGAAAGTTGATGTCATCATTTGAAAAAGTGAAATGATTATGGCTGGGCAGAAAACCCACAGCTATCATAAAATATGTAGATGTATTATTCATATAAAGCTGAATCACCTATTGGTCTTCATTCAAATAAATGACAGTATAAAATTCTCCAAAAATTTGAGAATACATTTTAAAGTTTATAGTGGTATACTCAGCACACATTTCTTAAAGTTCCCTCTGATACCTACAGCCCACGTCTGATACTATTAATAAAAACTTTATTCTAGCTCTTTCTTGATTACATAAATACTCTCATTACAATCTTTTCTCTCTTCTTTTCATATCCCAGATCTATTTCATTCTCTTCCAATGTTTTTTCCTATGTAAATCATTCAAATCAATCTTAATTCCTTTTTTTTTTTTTAAAAAAAGAACTGTGTTAAGAACACAACACAAGATCTATTCTCAAACATTTGGTGCACAATATATAATTTTTAACTACAGGCACAGTGTTGTACAGCGGATCTCTAGAACTTATTCATCTTGTGTAACTGAAATTTTATACTCATTAAACAGCAACCCTTTATTATTCTGTCCCTGCCTATCCCAGCAACCACCATTCTACTCTCTGTTACTGAGTCTGACTGTTTTAGATACTTCATATAAGTGGGCTCATGCAGTATTTCTCCTTCTGTGAGTGGCTAATACATGGAGATATCTACAGTTGTAGATTGAAATACTTAATATTGTTAAAATATCCATGCAGCCTAGAGAGATCTACAGATTCAATGCAATCACTATCAAAATTTCAACGGCATTTTTCACAGGAAAAAAAAATACCTCTAAAATTATATGGAACTGCAAAAGACAATGAAAAGCCAAAACAATCTTGAAAAAGAAGAACAAAACTGGATGGATCACATTTCCTGATATGGCGACCCACTCCTGTACTCTTGCCTGGAAAATCCCATGGACGGAGGAGCCTGGTGGGCTGCCGTCTACGGGGTCACACAGAGTCAGACAAGACTGAGGTGACTTAGTAGCAGCAGCAAAAACTATAGTAATTAAAACAGTATACTAGTATAAAAATAGACTTATCAACCAGTAGCAGAGAATGCATATATAGTCAACTGATTTTCTCCAATTTTTTCCAATTGTATTTTTGGCAAAAAATATTTTGCAAAAATACAATTGGAAAAGGAGAGTCTCTAAAACAAATAATGTTGGAGAAGCTGAATATCCACAAGCAAAAGAATGAAGTTGGGTCCTTGCCTTACACTCTATACAAAAATAACTCAAAATGGATTAAAGATGAAATTAAGATATGAACCTGTAAAACTCCTAGAAAAAAAATAGGGGAAAAGCTTCATGATAGTGGTCTAAGGTAATGATTTTTTGAATATGATAAAAGCACAAGCAACAAAAGGAAAAATAGGTAAGTGATATGACCGTCTTGCTCTCTCTGTCTCCCTCTTTCCTACAACCCCACTCTGCACAAAGGAGCTCCTCTGACACAGTATCATTTTGAGTGAGAATAGAACTACTGATATCTTATTTTTGCCCTGCCCAATATGTATGGGGGGAAAATAGAGATAAAGTATTAATATTGTTTATCACCAAAAGGTGAAATTATGGATAATTAAAAAATGCATTTTATTTTTCTTATCTGTTTTTATACTTTCTTAAAATGATAAATATGCATTAGTTGTAAAATAATTTAAAATCCAGATATGAAAAATAAATGATTCTCATTGTTAACATATTTTAATTTCATCTCTATTTTATCTCAAGCAGATCAAAGCCTTCAAAACAAACAACTAGCAAAACTCTACTTATAATAGTGGTTTAATAAATAATTTATTTTAAAAATGAACAAGTAAATATACAAATGCATAAAATAAAACTTAATCCTGTAGTTTACATGGCAGCCAGAAGACAAATACCTGTAAAAATCATATAACCAGGGCTAATATTGCTTTAAGTCACAAAAAGACCTAGTGTAATCAGTATATAAAATTGATTTCTACTAAGAATCAACTTCATCATTTTACAAAACCTTGTCAAAAATTAATATCCTATACTCAGCTGGAGTTGGATAAGAGTTTAACAAAATCCATCACTAGAAATTATATAATGTATCAAGTTAGAAGCTGTCCCCTTACTGTGGAGTTTTCTGTTATATGTTGTTAAAATGTTGAATTTCGGGCTTCCCTGGTGGCCGTCCCTGTAGTTAAGAATCTGCCTGCCAATGCAGGGGACATGGGTTCAATCCCTGGCCTGGGAAGATCCCATATGCTGCAGGGCAACTAAGCCTGTGTGCCACAATTACTGAAGCCCGCACGCCCTAGAGCCCATGCTCTGCAGTAAAAGAACTATAAGATGAGTAAGTTCTGGGGATCTAAAGTACACAATGGTGATCATAATTAATAATACTGCTTTGTACGTGTGAAGGTTGTTAGAGGAGTAAATCTTAAATGCTCTCACCACAAAAAGATACAATTTGTGATGTGATGGAGGTAGTGATTATGGTGGTCATAATTTTTAACATATAAGTGTATCATATCAACACATTGTACATCTTGCATTTACACAATACTATATGTCAGCTGTAGACGCAAGAGACGCCGGCCCCGGAGGCGCAGACGCGAGAGAGAGACGCCGGCCCCAGCGGCGCAGATGCAAGAGACGCCGGCCCCACCGCGCAAAGAGGCGCAGCGGAGAGGAGCTACCCCACGTCCAATAGGTGGTGGCTGGGCGGGCACAGGAGGGCCGAGAGAAGCTACTCCACGTTCAAGGTCAGGAGGGGCGGCCTTGAGGAGATACCCCTCATCCAAGGTAAGGTGCAGCAGCTGCGCTTTCTTGGAGCAGCTGTGAAGAGATATCCCACGCCCAAGGTAAAAGAAACCCAAATAAGACGGTAGGTATTGGGAGGGGGCATCAGAGGGCAGACACACTGAAATCATAATCACAGAAAACTAGTCGATCTGATCACATGGACCACAGCCGAATGTGGTCCACTGGAGAAGGGAATGGCAAACCACTTCAGTATACTTGCCTTGAGAACCCCATGAACAGTATCAAAGGGCAAAATGATAGGATACTGAATGAGGAATTCCCCAGGTCGGTAGGTGCCCAGTATGCTACTGGAGATCAGTGGAGAAATAACTCTAGAAGGAATAAAGGGATGGAGCCAAAGCAAAACCAATACCCAGTTGTGGATGTGACCAGTGATAGAAGCAAGGTCCGGTGCTGTAAAGAGCAATATTGCATAGGAACCTGGAATGTTAGGTCCATGAATCAAGGCAAATTGGAAGTGGTCAAACAGGAGATGGAAAGAGTGAACACAGACATTCTAGGAATCAGTGAATTAAAATGGACTGGAATGGGTGAATTTAACTCAGATGACCATTATATCTACTACTGTGGGCAGGAATCCCTTAGAAGAAATGGAGTAGCCATCATGGTCAACAAAAGAGTCCGAAATGCAGTACTTGGATGCAATCTTAAAAACGACAGAATGATTTCTGTTCGTTTCCAAGGTAAACCAGTCAATATTATAGTAATCCACGCCTATGCCCCAACCAGTAACGCTGAAGAAGCCGAAGTTGAACGGTTCTATGAAGAACTACAAGACCTTTTAGAACTAACACCCAAAAAAGATGTCCTTTTCATTATAGGGGACTGGAATGCAAAAGTAGAAAGTCAAGAAACACCTGGAGTAACAGGCAAATTTGGCCTTGGAGCACGAAATGAAGCAGGGCAAAGGCTAATAGAGTTTTGTCAAGAGAATGCACTGGTCATAGCAAACACCCTCTTCCAACAACACAAGAGAAGACTCTACACATGGACATCACCAGATGGTCAACACCAAAATCAGATTGATTATATTATTTGCAGGCAAAGATGGAGAAGCTGTATACAGTTAGCAAAAACAAGACCAGGAGCTGACTGTGGCTCAGATCATGAACTCCTTATTGCCAAATTCAGACTTAAATTGAAGAAAGTAGGGAAAACCACTAGATCATTCAGATATGACCTCAATCAAATCCCTTATGATTATGCAGTGGAAGTGAGAAATAGATTTAAGGGTCTAGATCTGATAGATAGAGTGCCTGATGAACTCTGGATGGAGGTTCGTGACATTGTACAGGATACAGGGACCAAGACCATCCCCATGGAAAAGAAATGCAAAAAGGTAAAATGGCTGTCTGAGGAGGCATTACAAATAGCTGTGAACAGAAGAGAAGTGAAAAGCAAAGGAGAAAAGGAAAGATATAAGCATCTGAACGCAGTTTCAAAGAATAGCAAGGAGAGATAAGAAAGCCTTCCTCAGTGATCAGAAAGAAATAGAGGAAAACAACAGAATGGGAAAGACAAGAGATCTCTTCAAGAAAATTAGAGATATCAAGGGAACATTTCATGCAAAGATGGGCTCGATAAACGACAGAAATGGTATGGACCTAACAGAAGCAGAAGATATTAAGAAGAGGTGGCAAGAATACACAGAAGAACTGTACAAAAAAGATCTTCACGACCAAGATAGTCACGATAACGTGATCACTGCCCTAGAGCCAGACATCTTGGAATGTGAAGTCAAGTGGGCCTTAGAAAGCATCACTATGAACAAAGCTAGTGGAGGTGATGGAATTCCAGTTGAGCTACTTCAAATCTTGAAAGATGATGCTGTGGAAGTGCTGCACTCAATATGCCAGCAAATTTGGAAAACTCAGCAGTGGCCACAGGACTGGAAAAGGTCAGTCTTCATTCCAATCCCAAAGAAAGGGAATGCTAAAGAATTCTCAAACTACCGCACAATTGCATTCATCTCACACGCTAGTAAAGTCATGCTCAAAATTCTCCAAGCCAGGCTTCAGCAGTATGTGAACCGCGAACTCCCAGATATTCAGGCAGGTTTTAGAAAAGGCAGAGGCACCAGAGATCAAATTGCCAACATCCGCTGGATCATGGAGAAAGCAAGAGAGTTTCAGAGAAACATCTATTTCTGCTTCATTGACTATGCCAAAGCCTTTGACTGTGTGGATCACAATAAACTCTGGAAAATTCTTTGAGAGATGGGAATACCAGACCACCTGACCTGCCTCTTGAGAAACCTGTATGCAGGTCAGGAAGCAACAGTCAGAACTGGACATGGAACAACAGACTGGTTCCAGATTGGAAAAGGAGTACATCAAGGCTGTATATTGTCACCTTGCTTATTTAACTTCTATGCAGAGTACATCATGAGGAACACTGGGCTGGAAGAAGCAGAAGCTGGAATCAAGATTGCTGGGAGAAATATCAATAACCTCAGATATGCAGATAACACTACCCTTATGGCAGAAAGTGAAGAGGAACTCAAAAGCCTCTTGATGAAAGTGAAAGAGGAGAGTGAAAAGGTTGGCTTGAAGCTCAACTTTCAGAAAGCAAAGATCATGGCATCTGGTCCCATCACTTCATGGGAAATAGATGGGGAAACAGTGGAAACAGTGTCAGACTTTATTTTTTGGGGGCTCCAAAATCACTGCAGATGCTGATTGCAGCCATGAAATTAAAAGACGCTTACTCCTTGGAAGGAAAGTTATGACCAACCTTGATAGTATATTAAAAAGCAGAGACATTACTTTGCCAACCAAGGTCCATCTAGTCAAGGCTATGGTTTTTCCCGTGGTCATGTATGGATCTGAGAGTTGGACTGTGAAGAAAGCTGATCGCCAAAGAATTGATGCTTTTGAACTGTGGTGCTGGAGAAGACTCTTGAGAGTCCCTTGTACTGCAAGGAGATCCAACCAGTCCATTCTAAAGATCAATCCTGGGTGTTCGTTGGAAGGACTGATGCTAAAGCTGAAACTCCAATACTTTGGCCACCTCATGCGACGAGTTGACTCACTGGAAAAGACTCTGATGCTGGGAAAGGTTGGGGGCGGGAGGAGAAGGGGATGACAGAGAATGAGATGGCTGGATGGCATCACTGACTCTGTGGACATGAGTTTGAGTGAACTCCGGGAGTTGGTGATGGACAGGGAGGCCTGGCGTGCTGTGATTCATGGGGTTGTGGAGAGTCGGACACAACTGAGCGACTGAACTGAACTGAACTGATATCAGCTATATCTCAATAAAGCTGAAACAAAATGAAGAAAAAGCTAAAAAAAATTTTTTTTTAAAAAGCTTCCCATGGTGTGTTGGTATTCCAAGGTTGAATAGAACTCCTAGCACTCTACTCTAAAATAGAATCTGACAAGGTGGCTTGTTCTCCATTGTATTAGGTTGGCCAGAAAATTCTTTTGGGTTTTCCATAAGATTTTATGGAAAAAACCTGAATGAGCTTTTTGGCCAACCCAATATTTCCCATGCTTAGTATAATACTTGTACATAATAAAATATATTTTTTTGTTGAATAAAATAAAACATTTTTTGAGAAATTTAGATGTGTCAGAAATTAATTTTTAGAAGCTGGAAATTTTTCATCTTCTAGTGATATGAATTTCTGGAATTATAACTACAGGGAAGGTAATACTATGCTTCTTTAAATATTTAGTAATATTTTGATTTAAAACATTTTTATTGGAGTATAGTTACTTTACAATGTTGTATTATTTTCTGCTGTTCAGCAAAGCAAATCAGTTATATGTATACATGTAACTCTTTCTTGGATTTCCTTCACATTTAGATCACCACAGAACATTGAATAGAGTTGCCTGTGCTACACGATAGGTTATCATTAGTTATCTGTTTTATACATAGCAGCATATATAAGTCAATTCCAGTTTCCCAGTTGATCCTTCACCCCCCTTGGTGTTTATACATTTGCTCTCTACGTCTGTGTCTCTAATATTTTGATTTTTGATCTTCCCTATTTAAAGGGGATCTTCCCAAACCAGGGATCGAACCCGGGTCTCCTGCATTGCAGGCAGATTCTTTACTGCTGAGCCACCAGGGAAGCCCATTTAAAAGCGTTCACCTTTTTTTTTTTTTTTTTGTATGCCAGGAAGCGTGAATGCTCAGGCTCCTCTGTTTCTCTGCTTCATGGATTTTGATGGAAAACTCCATTCTGGGGAAAGAACAGTTGAGCTGAAACTTCAAATAGAATCTCATGAGTCATACACATGTCTGCTAACAGTAGGAGACAGGGAAAGATGTACAAGTACAGAAGATAATGGGAAGGGAGTTGCTTGATTTTTTTCTTCTCTTAATCAGGAAATAGTCGTTTCTTCCCCAGTTTTATTGTTTTGAACAATGCATTTCACTGACAAGAGGAAACTTAATGATGAGTCAATTTCAGGAAACAGGAACTTGATTTTCTAAATCCTTAGTTCTTTAAGCAGAGATCCAACAGTGACATTTAAAAATGATTCTGTTTCTGTAACTTGGCTAGTCTTTAAAATAAAAGGACGATGTATGTGCAGTTCTGTACACCTACATGATAATTCATGTCAACCATGGACTTACTACACACACTCAAATGCTTCCCCACATAAATCAATTCTGAGACCTAAGAGTTTCCCTCATTAAAATTTACTTGAGATTCCTGTAACCTTTTCTCAGGAAGCAACAGCAGGTATAAAATGTGCAGTTTTGTGTGTGTGCGCGTGCGTGTGTGCATGCAAAGCTTTAATTCCAATCTATAAAAGAAAACCTTTTTTTGGTGGGTAGTTGAAAGCTTGGCAAAGGTGGACGAGAAAGTCATGGAATTTTGAAAGTATGACATAATAGATTATAGAAATTAGAAATTTGTCACAGAATACTGATGGAGGAAGATGCCAGGCTGAGTCAGATTTTCCCAGTGCTTAAGCAAGGATCTGGTTATAAATTGGACTCCCTTGAAAATTGCACTAACATTTCTGGCCACTAGATCAGTTTGTCTGAATTCTCTTCTCCCAGATGCAGCCATGATAAGAGTCAGTTTGCATATGGTATAGCTGGTGGTGTACTATTTATTGCAAGTGACGGTTTCATAAGCTGGGTGTCAAGTGTTTGGAGTATTCTCATGTCATTCTCTTGCTTAATGGCTACCAATGACTGTTTCTGCTGCAGAATAAAGTACAAATCCCGAAGTGTGGCATGCAAAGCTCTCTGGGATCTGGTATGTTGCTGAGATCTCATTATCTGGTTCTACTATCCACCTAGCTTCTATGTCAATATTTAGACCCATCTCTTCTTTCTTAATGCCACCACTGTACATTTTAGAGCCTAATAACAGTAAATACTTATTCAGAAGTTTATCTCCTTGAAGGAAGGAAGCTATGGTTTATTAATCTTTTTAAAAAATTATTTATTTTATTTTTCTTTTCTTTGGGTCTTAGTTGTGGCATGTGGGTTCTTCACTGCTGTATGGGTTTAATCGTCCCAAGGCATGTGGGATCTTAGTTCCTGGACCAGTGATCAAACCTCTGTCCCCTGCATTGGAGGACGGATTCTTGACATTAGACCACCAGTGAAGCCCCCAATTTATTAATCTTTATACCATCAGCACCTAGTATATAGATGGAGTGTCATCAATGTTTGTTGAATTGATGAATTTATGCTCAATCTTTTAAAAAAATAATTATTGTCATTCACTTGACATTCAGTAAGCAGATTCTAAGAATGACTCTAATGATACTAATCCTCCTATCTTTTGAATGAGGTCAAATCTCTGCAAATCATGAGATACCACTCCCGTGATTATATTATTGTGACTATATCAACTTACAAGGCAAAAAGGAGGTGATCTGGGTGGGCATAATTTAAGCTAACAAGCTCTTTAAAAGCAGAGTTTCAACTGACTGATGGGAGAAAATGAAATCAAACATTCCATGTTTGAGGGACATTTGATGCATCATTACTGGCTTTGATGATGGAGGGGGTCACGTGCCAAGGAATGCTGGTGACCTTTGAGAACTAACAGTGGCTTGCAGCCAGCCAGGAAAATGGGGATCTCAGTCTAACACACAAAGGAACTAGATTCTGCCAACAACCTGAGTGAATCCTAGATTTTTCAGATAACAGATCAGCCTACTGACACCTGAATTTCAGCCTTGTAAGAACGTAAGTAGAGAACCGAACCTCATTATCCCAGACTTCTGACCTACCCACTTGAGGGATAACCAATGGGTATTGTCAAAAGTCAGTTAAGTTTGTAGCAATTTTCTCTGCTGCAACAGAAAACAAGTATAGCTAGTGTGCAACCTCATCAGACAAAATGGATACATATGTTCTCCTCTTAGTTTATTAATTAAGTTAATGGAAAATAGGTGTACCCATGTCCAACTGATGCCTGTTAGCTATGTAAGAACACTTAGGCCAAGGCAGTTTGGTCATTTCAAATAAAGTAACAAACTGTTATTGGATACATTCCACATTTCATGCACTAGATTGGGTTCTGGCTGGGATTCAGTCCTGAATATAATATACTTAGTCAGAACAGCTTGATGTTCTAGCTCACAATAGCAGGGACACAACTGCAGACAAACATTTTATGTCAAAGAAATCAACACAATAGCAATAAAAGTTTGAATATTCAGGGGCTATTGTAGCAAGTATATTAGTTTTCTAATTACTGAAGTTCTGTTTGGTTCTGTGTCAAATATGCCTGGCATTTAAATTTTCTTAAAATTTTTGGATAATATCTTCTCTTATTTTTAAGAAACCAGCCCTGAATGTTTCTAATATTAAAAAAACCCTTCATTTATGTCAATTATAAGACAATTGGAAATTTGAATACTAGATATTTAATAATATTAAGGAATGTTTTAGATGCAATATTACATTTGGTTTTGTTAAAAAAGAAAGTCATTCTCTTTAAAAATTCATATGGAAATATGTATGGTTGTTGTAAGGGATTTGCTTTCAAATAATCTTGGATGGAGGGAAGTGGATGGCAGTTTAGATGAGGCCATGGATTGGTTATGGGTTGATGGTTATTGGGGTAGGTGATGGGTCCTTGGGAAGTTGTTTTTTAAAATGTTGTCTTTGATGTATTCAAAAGGATATTTGCTAATTTTTATATATCATTTATAATGCTTTACTGTTGGTATTTTCAGGTTATCTAGTTAGTTATATAGCTAGAAATGGAAGTATTAATGAATTTAGGTTTGGAATTGGT
Source organism: Moschus berezovskii (assembly GCF_049115385.1). Lineage (NCBI taxonomy): Eukaryota > Metazoa > Chordata > Mammalia > Artiodactyla > Moschidae > Moschus > Moschus berezovskii. Next base: position 54,327,737 of record NC_142474.1, on the reverse strand, counting down.
GAAGATGTGACTTTATGTTAAATATATTTCTATTGAAGTCATACACACACACACATATATGGCTTCAATAGAAAATACTTTACTTAACATACAGTCACTTCACCAATTCCAAACCTGAATTACACACACACATACACACACACGTACAGGACTTCTCCAGTGGCTCAACAGTAAAGAATCCATCTGCAAAGCAGGAGATGTGGGTTCAATCCCTGGGTTCGGAAGATCCCTTGGAGGAGGGCATAGCAACCCACTCCAGTGTTCTCGCCTGGAGAATCCCCATGGACAGAGGAGCCTGGTGGGCTAGAGTCCATGGGGTCGCAAAGAGTCAGACACAACTGAAGTGACTTACCATGCATGTATACACACACACACACACACACACATACTGTAATATATATATATAATTATATGCAAGATACTTATATACTTATATATATATACTTATATATACAGTATCTTGTACATCTATGCATACTGTACTCTAACATCCTAAAATCAATATAGTATCATGAAAATGCTGAATTTACAGTTCCTTTAATATCTTTGGACTAGAGTAAGTGACAGATGTTGATGGCTCATGACTGTGGTAAACTCCCCCAGTATTTATCAGAGACCTGTAGATCAGTTATGATAGGTCCCATGATGTACACAGAAAGTTAAAATATCTGAACATTTCAGTTGGGTAGTCAAGATCTCTATCTCTAATACACATAGCATTGGCCATGTAGTAGGTTGGTCCCACGTCTGTACTCTCACATCTGTAGGTTGTGTAGAGCATCAGAAGAAAATGATTAAAACTGAGAAGGTCTGATTACGAAGATTTTCTGAGAATACGCACTGTGTGTGGTTAGAATAAATACTTTCAAGTAGCTTGATGGTGAGGGCAGTGGTGAGTCCCTTAGAGGGCATGCCATACTGCAGGGCTTGTGTTTTGGGGAGCAGGATGGGAAGGTTCTGGGAACAGCAGAGCAGTGACTGGGCTTTGTGCTCCTCCTGTGTTCTTCCCCTATACCACATTAGCCTCTCCTTCAGTTCAGTTCAGTTCAGTCGCTCAGTCATGTCCGACTCTCCGCAACCCCATGAATCACAGCACGCCAGGCCTCCCTGTCCATCACCAACTCCCGGAGTTCACTCAAACTCATGTCCATCGAGTCGGTGATGCCATCCAGCCATCTCATTCTCTGTCGTCCCCTTCTCCTCCCGCCCCCAACCTTTCCCAGCATCAGTGTCTTTTCCAGTGAGTCAACTCGTCACAAAATGGTTAAACTAATATTTAACTAGAATGAATTAGAAGGCAGCCAAATTATTAGCCTGTTGGGGGTAAGCATGCACGTTGGCCCATAAACTGATAAGAAAACAAATACTCTACAGCAACGGTCCCTAACCTTTTTGGTACCAGGGGCCAGTTTTGTGGGAGACAATTTTTCCACAGACCAGGGTGGGGAGGGGATGGTTTCAGGATGATTCAAATGCATTGCATTTATTACATGGCAGCTGATCTGACAGGAGGCGGAGCCCAGGCAGTGATGTGAGTGATGGGGAGCAGTTGTAAATACAGATAAAGCTTTGCTTGCTCCCCTGCTGCTCACCTCCTACTGTGTGGCCCAGATGCTAAGAGGACTCAGACCCATATCAGTCTGTAGCCCAGGGGCCGGGGACTCCTGCTCTATGGCATTTTGGAGTGAGTCTAAAACATGAAGATCATATAGGATTCAGAGAATTAAGACCATGAGAGGCCACAAAAGTCAGTCCAGGAGGTGTTAAGACTTGAGATAGACATCGAAAGAAGTGAAGAAGTAACATTTTCCTGCAGGGGTAATTGTTCTGCAGGGAGATGCATGGCAGAGTGGGGACCAATGAAAGAGAAGCCCAGCTGGCATCGGGGCTTTGGAAGGGGGTGTGAGCAAATGAGAGGAGACCAGCTGGTGGAGAGCCTGAGTTCCTGCCAGAGAGAGGTTTTAGACTTGATCTAATAGACAATAGGGAACCATTCGCTTTTGTTAAACAGGTGGTGCTAATTAATTGAGGATAATCAGGAGTCAGCTGTTCAGCAACAAGTTAGTAGTGGAAGAGTTTTAGTTTATTAAAGAAGATTTGCATTGGAAAAGTGTTTCCCAAACTGGTCTGAGAAGAATCCCTCAGGAGCAATTGCTAAAAGTGCAGACTGGCAAACCCTTCTTCTGATGCTGGTGTTTTAGCAGATTGGGGATAAAAACAGTGCTTTTATAAGCTTGCAAAGTGAGTCATTTATGCATAACTCTCTTCTAGGTAGTTAGAAAGTGTGTATAATGACAGACTTAGTGTTTGCTGTGACTTTCAGTGGGATTGGACTTCTCAGGGGGCACTAGTGGTAAAGAACCAGCCTGCCAATGCAGGAGACTAAAAGATGTGTGTTCAATCCCTGTGTCAGGAAGATGCCCTGGAGAAGGGCATGACGACCCACTCCAGTATTTTTGCCTGGAAAATTTCATGAACTGAGGAGCCTGGCAGGATACAGTCCATGAGGTCGCAAAGAGTGGACACAGCTGAAGTGACTTAGCACACACAGATCAGCGGAATTAGGCAGAAGAGACAAGGATGCTTAGGAAGAAAGAACTTTGGGGAGCTTCATTTAAGAAATGTGATACTTTCCAATTCACGGCTTTAAGGGTTTCCTCTGACTTTTGGAGTCTTTTCTCTTACTAACAAAGCTTCTGAATTGTGGTATATAGAACAAAAGGAAACACATGTTTAGATTAAAAGAATATATTCCAAGACGTTGCTGTTACTACTAGGCAGTTTATAATGAAATCTTCAGTTTGTTCCAACCATTGCATTTATTTCTGAAATCAACTGAAGATTTTCTAGTTTCGACCTGTAGAGGGAGCTGTAGCTCTTGCTATAAATAGCAGTCTTCTTTTCCCAGGCAGACATACCATCACCAACCTATAGTGTATTATTGAACTATTATATTCTAGAATTTATAATGAATATCCTAGAAATGAAATGTGGTATTTCCTTCATAATTTATAACTCAGGATTTGTACATACTTTTTTATGACACTCCTTTTTGCATATCTCCCAGCACGAACTCCTTTGGCAGTCAAAATGGATTGCATTATAGGGATATTTTTGCCCCTTTCTTTTCCATCCCCATTTACACAGGCTTTCTCTTTCTTTTTGGAACAAAAATGGTTGTCATTTGTCTAAATATGACTTCCTTGCTTGAAACCTAATTAAGAAGCAATTCTTTAATGAATCCTTCTCTGATCTCCCACCTCTCAGCTTGTATTTACATGGTATCTCGTAACCCCAACCATAAGCACCTTGACTGCAGAGCTTCTGTCTGGTTCATATTCATCACCATAGAATATAGTGTCAGCTCATAGTAGTTGTTCGATCATTGAAATGGTCAAAATGTAATATGTGGTTCCATTATTATCATACAAAGGATCACTACTTTTGAACACCATGACTACCGGCTTTGAAAGTATCTACATCAGTCTTGCACTAATGTGTTGACAGTGAATTTTTACCCATTCTAAAAAAGAAAACAGTTGTAAGAAAGAACTATGTGCTCACTAGAAACTTAAGGATTTAAAAATAAAAATTGGAGGGAACACTTAAGATATTTAAGTGTCTTAAAATAACTCTTCAAGTGGTTAAGAAACATTATGTGGTTAAGAAAATTCTCTTGCGGAATGATTATGGATCCTTTACAAGGAAATACAAGTGTATTATCGTAAAAGATGCACTGCGATTGAAGCAAGAAATAAGTTCCACCTATACTGCTTTTGAATTGTGGTGCTGGAGAAGACTCTTGAGAGTCCCTTGGACTGCAAGGAGATCCAACCAGTCCATTCTAGAGGAGATCAATCCTGGGTGTTCATTGGAAGGACTGATGCTAAAGCTGAAACTCCAATACTTTGGCCACCTCATCGACAAGTTGACTCACTGGAAAAGACTCTGATGCTGGGAGCGATTGGGGGTGGGAGGAGACGGGACGACAGAGAATGAGATGGCTGGATGGCATCACCGACTCGATGGACATGAGTTTGAGTGAACACTGGGAGTTGGTGATGGACAGGGAGGCCTGGTGTGCTGTGGTTCATGGGGTCGCTAAGAGTCGGACACGACTGAGCGACTAAACTGAACTGAACTGATCTGATACTACTCACTGTTTAGAACAATGAGCTAATCCCTACACTTTGCCTTTGAAAAGGACAGAAAAAGTGTTGGGAACTGCATTGTTTGAAGAAATGAGCTGCCTGAACTTAAATAGCTATAAGATTGTTTTCCCTTAAACCAAAACCTAGGTTTACTGCTGCTGCTGCTGCTAAGTCGCTTCAGTCGTGTCCGACTCTGTGCGACCCCATAGACGGCAGCCCACCAGGCTACCCCATCCCTGGGATTCTCCAGGCAAGAACACTGGAGTGGGTAAAAGCTAGGGTACTTCTCCACAAATTTAAGCTCTTTGACTTAACATCTTAGAAAAGATAGAGCAAACATTCTTATTTTTTTCTCTATCAAAATGTGAATACTGTGTAGTTCTAAAGCCTCCTTCAAACAGCTGAAAGTCATATGTTGGAAAAATCTCATGACCAAGTTCTATTATACTCAGTGTGAGATGATATTAGTTATGTGTAGAGATTACAGTCCATTTAAAAGCATACTAGTCTAAAACAATTGATTCACACATACACATACACACACAAGTGACAGAAAGTTGAAAACAATTTAAATCCATTTAGTTCAGTTCAGCCACTCAGTCGTGTCCGACTCCTTGTAACCCCATGAACCGCAGCACACCAGGCCTCCCTGTCCATCACCAACTCCCTGAGTTCACTCAAACCCATGTCCACCGAGTTGGTGACACCATCCAACCATCTTATCCTCTGTCATCCCCTTCTGCTCCTGCCCTCAATCTTTCCCAGCATCAGGGTCTTTTCAAATGAATCAGCTCTTCTCATCAGGTGGCCAAAGTATTGGAGTTTCAGCTTCAACATCAGTCTTTCCAATGAACACCCAGGACTGATCTCCAGGATGGACTGGTTGGATCTACTTACAGTCCAAGGGACTCTCAAGAGCCTTCAACAACACCACAGTTCAAAAGCATCAATTCTTCGGTGCTCAGCTTTCTTTATAGTCCAACTCTCACATCCATACATGACCACTGGAAAAACCATAGCCTTGACTAGACGGGTCTTTGTTGGCAAAGTAACGTCTCGGCTTTTTAATATGCTGTCTAGGTTGGTCATAACTTTCCTTCCAAGGAGTAAGCGTCTTTTAATTTCATGGCTGCAATCACCATCAGTGATTTTGGAGCCCAGAAAAATAAAGTCAGCCACTGTTTCGCCATCTATTTGCCATGAAGTGATGGGACCAGATGCCATGATCTTTGCTTTCTGAATGTTGAGCTTCAAGCCAACCTTTTCACTCTCCTCTTTCACTTTCATCAAGAAGCTTTTGAGTTCCTCTTCACTTTCTGCTATAAGGGTAGTGTCATCTGCATATCTGAGGTTACTGATATTTCTCCTGGCAATCTTGATTCCAGCTTGTGCTTCCTCCAGCCCAGCGTTCCTCATGATGTACTCTGCATATAAGTTAAATAAGCATGGTGACAATATACAACCTTGACGTACTCCTTTTCCTATTTGGAACCAGACTGTTGTTCCATGTCCAGTTCTAACTGTTGCTTCCTGACCTGCATACAGGTTTCTTAAGAGGCAGGTCAGGTGGTCTGGTATTCCCATCTCTCGAAGAATTTTCCAGAGTTTATTGTGATCCACACAGTCAAAGGCTTTGGCATAGTCAATAAAGCAGAAATAGATGTTTTTCTGGATCTCTCTTGATTTTTTGATGATCCAGCAGATGTTGGCAATTTGATCTCTCGTTTCTCTGCCTTTTCTAAAACCAGTTTGAACATCTGGAAGTTCATGGTTCACGTATTGCTGAAGCCTGGCTTGGAGAATTTTAAGCATCACTTTACTAGCGTGTGAGATGAGTGCAATTGTGTGGTAGTTTGAGCATTCTTTGGCATTCCCTTTCTTTGGGACTGGAATGAAAACTGACCTTTTCCAGTCCTGTGGCCACTGCTGAGATTTCCAAATTTGCTGGCATATTGAGTGCAGCACTTTCACAGCATCATCTTTCAGTATTTGAAATATCTCAACTGGAATTCCATCACCTCCACTAGCCTTGTTTATAGTGATGCTTGCTAAGGCCCACTTGACTTCACATTCCAGGATGTCTGGCTCTAGGTGAGTGATCACACCATTGTGATTATCTGGGTCGTGAAGATCTTTTTTGTACAGTTCTTCTGTGTATTCTTGCCACCTCATCTTAATATCTTCCGCTTCTGTTAGGTCCCTACCATTTCTGTCCTTTATTGAGCCCATCTTTGCATGAAATGTTCCCTTGTTATTTCTAATTTTCTTTTTTTTTAATTATATATATATATTTTTTTTATTGGAGGCTAGTTACTTTACAATAATATATTGGTTGGTTTTGCCATACATTGACATGAATCTGCCCTGGGTGTACATGTGTTCCCCTTCTTGAACCCCTCTCCCACCTCCTCCTCCCCATGTCCTCCCTCTCTTGAAGAGATCTCTAGTCTTTCCCATTCTATTGTTTTCCTCTATGCATTGATCGCTGAATAAGGCTTTCTTATCTCTCCTTGCTATTCTCTGAAACTCTGCATTCAAATGGGTATATATTTCCTTTTCTCCTTTGCTTTTCACTTCCCTTCTTTTCACAGCTATTTGTAAGGTCTCCTCAGACAGCCATTTTGCTTTTTCGCATTTCTTTTTCTTGGGGATGGTCTTGATTCCTGTCTCCTGTACAATGTCACGAACCTCCATCCATCATTCATCAGGCACTCTATCAGATCTAGTCCCTTAAATCTATTTCTCACTTCCTCATTAGTAACAAATAAAAGCATTTTATAATAATGTGATAAAACTCTTCATCTATTTGTTACCTCTTCAGTTCAGTTCAGTTGCTTAGTCGTGTCCGACTCTTTGCGACCCCATGAATCACAGCACACCAGGCCTCCCTGTCCATCACCAACTCCTGGAGTTCACTCAAATTCACCTCAATCGAGTCGGTGATGCCATCCAGCTATCTCATTCTCTGTCGTCCCCGTCTCCTACCGCCCCCAGTCCCTCACAGCATCAGAGTCTTTTCCAGTGAGTCAACTCTTCGCATGAGGTGGCCAAAGTATTGGAGTTTCAGCTTTAGCATCAGTCCTTCCAATAAACACCAGGACTGATCTTTAGAATGGACTGGTTGGATCTCCTTGCAGTCCAAGGGACTCTCAAGAGTCTTCTCTAGCACCACAGTTCAAAAGCATCAATTCTTCGGTGATCATCTTTCTTCACAGTCCAACTCTCACATCCATACATGACCATGGGAAAGACCATAGCCTTGACTAGATGGACCTTGGTTGGCAAAGTAATGTCTCTGCTTTTTAATATGCTATCTAGGTTGGTCATAACTTTCCTTCCAAGGAGTAAGCGTCTTTTAATTTCACGCTGCAATCAGCATCCACAGTGATTTTGGAGCCCAAAACAATAAAGTCTGACACTGTTTCCACTGTTGCCCCATCTATTTGCCATGAAGTGATGGGACCAGATGCCATGATCTTTGTTTTCTGAATGTTGAGCTTCAAGCCAACTTTTTCACTCTCCTCTTTCACTTTCATCAAGAGGCTTTTGAGTTCCTCTTCACTTTCTGCCATAAGGGTGGTTTCATCTGCATATCTGAGATTATTGGTATTTCTCCCGGCAATCTTGATTCTAGCTTGTGCTTCTTCTAGCCCAGCGTTCCTCATGATGTACTCTGCATATAAAAATTATACTGCTCACTATTGGCTATACTTCACAGATTCTTGGTGAGTGTGAGAACTGACATGCACTCTCTCTAGGAGAGATCTTGGCTACGGGTATGTATATTACCTTTAAAAGTTCTACATGTACCCAGTAAGAGCCCTTTAATAAATTCTTGCTAAGAGAATATACAGAAACTCATGGGCTTCCCTGGTAGCTAATTGGTAAAAATTCACCTGCCATGCAAGAGACCCTGGTTTAATTCCTGAGTTGGGAAGATCTGCTGGAGAAGGGATAGGCTACCCACTCCAGTATTCTTGTGTTTCCCTAGTGGCTCAGCTGGTAAAGAATCTGTCTGCAACGCAGGAGACCTGGGTTCAATCCCTGGGTTGGGAAGATGCCCTGGAGAAGGAATGGGTACCACTCCAGTATTCTGGCCTGGAGAATTCCATGGACTCTATAGTCAATGGGGTCACAAAGAGTCAGACAGAACTGGGCAACTTTCACTTTCAAGAGAATATACAGAAACTCATACAAAAGCCCATGTACAGATAATCCCATTATGATTTTTAAATTGGAGTATAATTGCTTTACAATGTTACGTTAGTTTCTGCTGTGCAATGAAGTGAATCAGCTATAGATATATATATATCCTGTCCCTCTTAAACCTCCATCCCATTGTCTCCTTATCCCGTCCCTCTAGGTAATCGCAGAGCTGAGCACCCTGTGCTATATAGGAGCTCCCCACTAGCTATTTTACACATAACAGTGTATATATGTCAGTGGCTATTATCTTAATTTGTCCCCTGCTCTCCTTCCCCTCTGTGTCTAAAAGTCTTTTCTCTATGTCTGTGCCTCTATTCCTGCCCTGCAACCAGGTTCATCAGTATAATTTTTCTAGATTCCATATGTGTGTGTTAATATACAATATTTATCTTTCTGATGCACACTTTGAGGAAGGAAGGGATATTCACAGTTATTGGTGAGGGTGCCAGAAGTGACTCTCAGAGCTCCCCCCACCCCCAGTCCCCACTGGTCTGCTTCTGCTCTTGGTCAATAAGCAATATGGGCCAGGGTTTGCCTTTTCACGTGGGATCCTTCATTTCTAGCCGTGCTATTGCTTCCCATTGAGATCTACTTCCTCCATTGCATATTATCCCCCAGTTCTCCTGTGTGGATGACCTCATGGGTCATAGCACTCCTGGATGGCTTATAAACAAGATGCATTGATTTCTCACAGTTCTGGAGGCTGTAAGAATCTGCAAATTCTACATCTGGTGAGGACCTTCTTCATAGAGGGTACCTTCTCACTCTATCCTCATGTGGTAGGAAGGGTGAGGGAGCTCCAGGGAGCCTGGAACGGTTTTTTTTTTTTTTTTTTTTTTTACTGTGCAGCATGCCCAATCTCAGTTCTCCAACCAGAGATCAAACCTGTGTCCCTTGTAATGGGTATTAACCACTGAACCATCAGGCAAGTTCCTATGGAATCGCTTTTTACAAGGGCACTGATCCTATTCATGTGGGTTCCACCTTAATGACCTAATCATCTCCCAATTGCCCCTCCTCCAGATGCCATCACATTGGAGGTTAGGTTTCAACATGTGAATTTTGTGTTGACACCAATATTCAATCTCTAGTGCCCTAGGCAGGAAGTGTCCTTGAGACCAGCTTGGCATCTGTTCTTGTGGCCTGGGCAGAAGGATGTTGTCCTTCATCCCTTTTCTTGGTGACAGCTGAGGCAGATTGGAAGTTTTAAGATTAGGAACTACATGTCCATCTTTACTGACCCCTACAGTGAACTGGAGGAAGCACCAAGAGCCTGTGGGAAAGTGGACATCAAAGTGGATTTTCTTAGTGTTCAAGACAAATGGCAGTCGATTCAACCTGGTGCTTCTGACAACTCTTACACTCCTAGGTCCTTGATCTAAGGGAGACTGTAATTAAAGATTTTTCTGTAATTATATTGTTCTCTGAGAATGATGCCCACTCCACTCCTTTGCCCACCATATCACATGCAAACTATCTAACAGGAAGACATTCAAATTTGAAATGCGTTTTCAGGAAAATCTTTAAATGACTAATCTTTCAACTTAAACAAAATTTGGGCCTAGGAATTCTAAATTAAACAATTTCCACACCCTCACAGCCTACTGTTTTACAAATCAATCTTCCCAATTGTATCTGACAATTTTGTAGACCTTTCAGTATTCCAACCACTTTTAGCATTCTACCAACATCTTAATTAATTTTTTCTATTGTATTACGATAGAATAATTTATTTACACATTATTCCTTATGGTCATTAAAAATTTAAAATATCAGGTATCTGATTCTTACCTGTTTCAAATGAATCCAGATGTTCACCTACTGAAAGGGAGCCAGTATTTTTTTTTTTTTTTCGATCACAGATTTAACTTTAGAGAATAAATTTGGAACAATTCTGTAGGGACTATTGATCACAGATGGCTGAGTGATAATAAATCCTCAGGTTGAGACACAGTCCTTCTGGATTGTAGCACTTGAACTGATTTTAATAATTCAAATTACTCTGCATCATCCAAGTAAACAAAAGATATCTCTGGCCTAAATCCTTCTTTTTTCCCCAAAAAAGATATATAATTAACTTATGACATATTTACTTTTTCTTACTCTTACTCTTAATTTCTTTCTTACTCTTAATTCAGTTCTTCGACATCTCCTCCAGGAGTGTTTTTCCTTTCTTCCAAGCCATAAAAGAATTCAATCTCTTTCATCTTTTAAAATTATCCCCCATCTTGCAGGAAACTTCCATTTGTATACCCAGGCTGAGTTTTTGTAATTCTCTTTCTTACTCATCATCATATTTGCCACATGGCTTATACATATGAGCTCCTTAGAGTCAGGGATTGGCTTCTTACCAATTTTTGCATCTCTACAGCTTAGCAGAGTGCCTGGTATACAATAGATGCTCAATAAAGAATGAAGGATAGTCCTTTCGGTGAGAGGTTGATATCAAGTCATTTATATCATCCTGTGAAGGACCTAATCACCTCCTCAAATTTCACCTAATGCCATCACCTTTGGGGGTTAGGATTTCAACATATGAGTTTTGCAGGGCGGGGAGACATAAACATTCAAACCATAGAATTAACCGATTATTTAACAGATTACCCTGTACCTCTTAAGAAAAGCACCAATATTAAAACCTTAACTTCGTGATCTATCCCTGTGTAGCTTTGGGATATATTTTGCCCTATTTACATAGCTTTTACTGATTAATTTCCACTACTATATTTTGCCTTTGGGGATAAATCCTATGTTCCTTTTATTCTCTGTAGTCTCAGCTTCTAATATAATGTGTGGCAAGTAGTTAAATCTCAATATATATTTGTTGACTAGATGAGGTTACTATAGCTGGGGGAAAGATAGATTTCACATCTCATTATTGACTAGATAAGTGTTTCCATGCTTCTTCTTATGATCTTCCCTTTCAGTGACAACTAAGCAGAATTCTGGTTGTAAGAAATTGTAACCTGGTAAAAACATGGTCATGCAACAGTGCTTTTCTGTTGCTATGACAGTATCTGTAATGCTTATCTCCATGTTTTGATTAGAGTAAGAGATATAGAATAAGCCATTAGACATGTCACCTAGTGCAGGGGTCACCAAATTCTGGGTCGTGAATCAGTACTTCCTGTCAACTCAGCAGCAGCTACATTAGATCAGAAATAAAGTACACAATAAATGTAATGTGCTTGATCAATGTTACATGGCAGCCTGGATGGGAAGGGAGTTTGGGGGAGAATGGATACGTATATATGTATGATTGAGTCCCTTTGCTGTCCACCTGAAACTATCACAACATTGTTAATTGGCTATACTCCAGTATAAAATAAAAAGTTTAGAAAGGTGCAGTGTGTTTGAATCATCCCCAGTCCATGCCCCCTGCTACTCCCTGGTCCGTGGAAAAATTGTCTTCCACAAAGTTGGCCCTGGGTGCCAAAAAGGTTGGGGACCTCTGACCTAGTGGACTTTTTGGGTGGCCTTCATTATCTAAGGCAGATTCAATGTCAAGTCATAAAATGATGAGCATATGGTCTTATTATTAGTTCTCTCTGGAATTCAGTCTCTTTATATATGACAAAAATCTGTTACTAGTATTTCTCGAGCCAAAGAGTCTCTGTAACCTATAAATTTAAATCGGATCTTGACTGTAATATATGCCTCCTGTAGGTAGAAAAGATGTTCCTATTCACACTGGTACAGTTTCTTTGGATTATGATTCTCAGTGTCACATTTTTTTAAATAAAATGTTTTAATTTTCTTTCATCGGAGCACTGCAAGCTTTATTTTTAGGACTAAAGATTTAATTCCAACAGGATATGTTTAGAACACTCATGTACTGGCTTTCCGAAAACACTGAGTTTCATCTTATTATGAAAAGTGTAAACAGGTTATAGCTCAGAAACAGGTGCTAGAGCACTCAGCTTTTTGAACTTCACAGGGATGTCTTCCAGCAGTGCACAGCAGACTGTTCACATGTGATTTCACGTAACTCTGCACTTAGATCTCATATCTTTCTGTCATTTTACCCCCTTTGTTAGCTGGCAGGACACAACATAAACTACATTCATAGGTTAAATCAAAATAGCAGCCTCTTCCCAATTTTGTCAACATTTTCCAAAGGAAACCACATGTCAAACTAAGCAGATTGAAAACTGAAAGTGTTAGTCACTCAGTGGTGACTGACTCTTTGTGACCCCATGGACTGTAGTTCACCAGGTTCCCCTGTCCACGGGAATTCTCCAAGAAAGAACACTGGAATGGGTTGCCATGCCCTCCTCCAGGGTATCTTCCTGACCCAGGGATTGAACCTGGGTCTCCTGCATTGCAAGCAGATTCTTTACCACCTGAGCCACCAGGAAAGGCCATAAACTAAGCAAAGGAAATCTTCAAAGGAAAATTTTCACCAGTAATGGTGATTCAGTATAATAAAAGTGTGCCCTCCATATTTCAAAATTTACATGCCATTTATTTTTTTATTTATTGGCCAATCAGCATGTGAGATCCCAGTTCCCAGACCAGGGATCAAACTCTGCACCCTGGCATTGGGAGCTCAGGGTCTTAACCACTGGACACCAAGCAAGTCCCCACCCCCTCTTCTGTAATAATGTTTACTGAGCATCTATTAAGTGCTACATACTATTCAAAGGCTAAGAGTGCAACTGTAAATACTATAGGCAAGATCCCACAACTTATAACACTTGCATTTTGAAGGAAGGAGATGAGTAAGCAACCAACCAAACAAATAATTAAACAACCAAACAAGAAGTCTTTATCACTGATGACAAATTTCACGGAGAAGCAACACAACATGTGCCAGATAGAGAATGACCTAGGGCTGGGTGCATAGAGAATGTGTGGTAGTTAGTGTAATGACACTCTGTTTTTAATGCTTGTTATTCAAAAGCATTTAAAAGAGATTTACTGATATTATAACATTCCACACATAAAAATGAATATGCATTTCTAAAAAGTAAGGACACTACACCATATAGGCAAAATAATGTAACATCATACTTAATAAAATTAATAATTATTCCCTCAGTTCAGTTCAGTCGCTCAGTCGTGTCCGACTCTTTGTGACCCCATGAATCACAGCACGCCAGGCCTCCCTGTCTATCACCAACTTCTGGAGTTCACTCAAACTCACCTCCATCGACTCGGTGATGCCATCCAGCCATCTCATTCTCTGTCGTCCCTGTCTCCTCCCACCCCCAATCCCTCCTAGCATCAGACTCTTTTCCAGTGAGTCAACTCGTCGCATGAGGTGGCCAAAGTATTGGAGTTTCAGCTTCAGCATCAGTCCTTCCAATGAACACCCAGGATTGATCTCCTTCAGAATGGACTGGTTGGATCTCCTTGCAGTCCAAGGGACTCTCAAGAGTTCTCCAGCACCACAGTTCAAAAGCATCAATTCTTTGGCGATCAGCTTTCTTCACAGTCCAACTCTCACATCCATACATGACCACGGGAAAAACCATAGCCTTGACTAGATGGGCCTTTGTTGGCAAAGTAATGTCTCTGCTTTTTAATATGCTATCTAGGTTGGTCATAACTTTCCTTCCAAGGAGTAAGCGTCTTTTAATTTCCTGGCTGCAATCAGCATCTGCAGTGATTTTGGAGCCCCAAAAAATAAACTCTGACACTGCTATCTAATAGTCAATTCACGTTTAAATTTACCCAGTCATTTCCCGAATGTCCTTCACAGTTGGTTTGTATGAACATTATTGAATCCAGGGCCACATATTGAATTTCATAAGTCTCTTTTGATAAAAAAATATTTCTTGACACAGGAACCTAACTTTACCTAGTCGAATATTCTACCATTTGGACATTACCTCATTTCTCTCACATGGTGGCATTTAATTTTATAGTTTAATACCTTATATTTCAGAAAAACTAGAATTTAGCTTCAAAGTTTTGATTAGACCCTGCTAAAAATTTTTAGGTATAATGCACCATAAGTGATACTGTCTAGTTCATAATGCGTTATATCTGGAAACACATAATATCTGGGTGTCCTACTATTTTTTAAACTAAAAGTTGGCCATCAGATTAGGAAGAATACAGCTGTATCTCTCTATTGCTCATTAAAGTTTCCTTTTGCAATCAGGAAATAATCTGTGTGGTATACTTCAGCACCGTATACACATCCATTTCTTAATCAACGCTTTGTGTAATAGTTTTAAAATCAATTTGCAATCCTCGTCTGAATACATAATTTCATTGGACTTTGAAAAATGGTGATTCTTTTTAAATTTTATCCTTCCTTCTGTGATTATTTGCTGGTCATTTTAAGTAAAGTAAAGGTTTTCCTCATGAACTGGGGTCATATGGTAACTTCAAAATACAGATCCTATTGAAAAGGCAAAGGTACATGCATTTAATTTTTCTCTTTGATTTCTAATTTTCAAAGAAAAAACTGGCTTAATAGCCAATGTAGAAGGCAGCAATGAGGTATTTCCCCCCCATTTTTTCCTTTTTTGTGGGTACTATTACAGAGTAATGGATTTTTACTCGCAAAGAGTCGGACACAACTGAGCTACTGAACTGAACTGAATATTTTATCAAATATTTAACAATTATGTCACCTTATTCTTCTCAATGCTCAAAACTGTAACAGTTTTGGCTTAAAACTGGCTTTTGAGTTCTTCCACCATGGCTTCATCGTGGGCTTGCTTAGGAAAAATTTTCATAGAGAAGAGAAAGAAATCACATCCTTAAAACTGAAAAAAAAAAAAAAAGGTAAGATGGACTTCTTTAAAAATAAAACAACTAACAAATCTTTGCTTATGAAGAAAAAGTCAACAAAATACAACACCCTTCATGATAAAAGCCTTGAACACACTGGAAGGAACATAATCTCAATATCACAAAGGCTGTATATGACTGATGCCCAGCTAACATTATATGCACCGAGAGAAATTAAAAGCATTTCCCTCTAAGATTAGAAAAAAGGCAAAGATGTCACTCTTAACACTCTTATTCTATATAGTATGGGAAATCATCATTAAGAGAAATTATGCACACAAAGAAATACAAAGCATACAAATGGGTAAAGAAGTAGTAAAACTGTTGCTATTTGCAGGTGATATAATTTGTATATAGAAAATCCCAAAGAATCAACCAAAAAAGTTTTGGAACTAATCAAAGATTTCTGTAAAGCTGCAGCATATAAAATCAACATACAGAAATCAGTTGCATTTCTTTACACTAATAATGAAACAACTGAATAAATAATTTAAGACTCTTTCTTTCACAACAGCATTAAAATCAATGAAATACCTCTGAATACATTTAACCAAGGAAGTAAAATATCTGCAGAATAAACTACAAGACTTTGATGAAAGAAACTGATGACACAAAAAATTGGAAAGATGCTCTGTTCATGGCTTGGAAGAATATTGATAAAATGTTTTATACTACCTAAAGCCACCTATAGATTCAACCTAAAAATACCCATGACATTCTTCACGGAGGTAGAAGAAAAATTCTAAAGTTTTTATGGAACACAAAAGACCCAGAGAGCCAAAGCAGACCTGAGGAAAAAGAACAAAGCCAGAGGCATCACACTTTCTGACTTCCAAGTTAGACTACAAAGTTATAAACAGTATGGGGCTATCAAAAATAGACACGAAGACCAATAGAACAGAACAGAAAACCCAGAATTAAACCTCTGCATATGCAGTCAACTAATGTTTGACAAGAAAGCCAAGAACGCGCAGTGAGGAAGAACAAATGGTTCTGGAAAACAGGATAAATACATGAAGGACAATGATACTGCACCCTTATCTTATACCGGGATTTAAACATAAGATGAAATACCATAAAGTTCCAAGAACAAAACATAGGGAAGAAGCTCCTTGACACTGGTCTTGGCAATGATTTTCTGGATATGACACCAAAAGCACAAACAAGAAGAATAAAAATCAACAAATGAGATTACATCAAACTTAAAAGGTTCGACATAGCAAAAAAATAAAAATGAAAAGTTCAGCCACAGAATGAGAGAAAAGTTTTGTGAGCCATGTATCAGATAAAGCGTTAATAACCAAAATTATATAAAGAACTCATGTATCTCAGTAACAACAAAACACGAAAACAATCTATCTTAAAAATGGGCTGAGGAACTAAACAGATACCTTTCCAAAGGAGATATCCAATGACCAAGAGGTATATGAAGAGATACTCAACATCACTAATCATTAGGGAATGTAAATCAATACCACTATGATATATCACCTCACAAGTTAGAAGAGGTAGCCTCAAGAAGAAAGATTATAACAGGTACTGGTGAGGATGTAGAGAAAAGGGAACCCTTGTACACTGTTGGTAGGAATGTAAATTGATCCAACCATTATGGACAATAGTAGAGAGGTCTTTCAAAAAATTAAAAATAGAATTACCATATGATGTATCAGTTCCTCTTCTGGGTGTGTGTGTGTGTGTGTGTATCCAAAGGAAATGAAAATAGGATATTGAAGAAATATCCCGTGTTTAGTGCATTATTATTTACAAGAGTCAGGATATGGAAACAAGTGCCCTTCAATGAATGAATGGATAAAAAAAATACAATACAATGCAATATTATTTAGCTATGAGAAGGAAAGGCATCTTGCCATTTGCATCAACAAGGATGGACTTGAGCATTTTATGCTGAGTGAGATAAGTCAGATGGAGAAAGACAAATACTGTCTAGTATCACTTTAATATAAAAAACCAAATTCATAAAAACAGAAAGTAACATGGTGGTTACCAGGGAATAGGGGAAGGGGGATCGGACAGATGAAGTTTAAGGGTACACTTAAAATGAGCAGTAAATAAGCCCTAGATTATAGGCAATAATACAGTATTATTATCAAGAAACTTAAGAGACTAGAACATAATGATTCCAAACACCTGAAAGAAAGGATAATTATGTAATATGCTGCTGCTGCTGCTAAGTCACTTCAGTCGTGTCCGACTCTGCGTGACCCCATAGAAGGAAGCCCACCAGGCTCCCCCGTCCCTGGGATTCTCCAGGCAAGAACACTGGAGTGGGTTGCCTTTTCCTTCTCCAATGTGTGAAAGTGAAAAGTGAAAGTGAAGTCGCTCAGTCATGTCCGACCCTTAGCGACCCCATGGACTGGAGCCTACCAGGCTCCTCCATCCATGAGATTTTCTAAGCAATAGTACTGGAGTGGCTTGCCATTGCCTTCTCCGATGTAATATGCTAGGAGGTGCTAATTATTGCTACAATGATAATTGTATAAATGTATCAAATTAACATGTACACCTTAAAGCCATATCATATTCTATATCAATATTTCAATAAAAAATAAATACAAATTTAAAAGAGAAAAATCTTGTTCTCCCCAAGACATCAACATAATGTAAAAATCCTTACTGAATGGACCTAGAGTCAGAAATTGGCCCACCACCTGTTTTTAATAAATAAAGTTTTATTGAAACACAAACTCATCATTTAGGATTATCTCTGGCTGCTTTCCTGCTACACCAGCAGAGTTAAGTAATCTTGACAGAGACCTTATGTTTCCTTAAAACTAACATATTTACTACCTGTGCTTTTGCAGGTTTGCTGAGCTGTGGCTGGGACTAGGAAATGTTCAAGCAACCTGATATTTTTTGTTTGATGTTGTTTCAGGCGTTCATCTTGTTTTTTCCTAACCAAAACTTTAGCTGCTATTTAAAAGTAGGAATCATCACTTACGTTTTATCTGTATCTTTCATAATCCCCAGCACATAGCTGAACATAGAGCAGGTACTCCATAAATACTTGATATTTGTCCACTGAAAGTGTACTTTCACAGAATTTTTTTGGTTTGCTTGTAACAAAGAATATCTATTGATTCAAAATAATGAAGTGTCTAGATACACGTGTTTATTCATTGCATTGGAATAATATGTGAATGTACTGGAATTACTGCTGTGAGTGAAAGAAATCAATTTTCTATACCCTTTATACTACATTATAGAGATGACCCTACATTTCTACCTATTCTGCACATTTGCTTTTTAGAAGAGAATAATTTTTTTCACCAACTCACTGAAGTCATTGTTATTTCATGACTAGGTAATATGAGATGACTTTACTCTTTAGAGTGAACATCCTGTGCTGCAAAAGCCTCTCACTTTGCAGGGGGAAACATTAAGGTCAGTGTCTGTGGCTCTCAGGGGATTTTGCTCACCTTGACATAGAAAGAAATTAAAAAGAAACAAATTCACATTGGAAAGAGCAATGAAAATTAGTGCACAATTTAGCTCTCAGGAAGACTCACTGGGCATAAACAGAATGTGCTGAAAGGTGAATTCACTGAAATTCACTTGAATTCACTGAAATCTACCATTGATGTTAAACAACCCACTTTATCTTTCCTTTGTGCAGAGTGCCTGCAGATTTATACATGAACACCTTTGTTAAAATTCAATGAAGGATGGGCAGTGCCTATTTGCCATGGGAATGTTGGGAGAACTTGAATTTATTTCTGTTGGCCCTTCTGTGTCTAATGCCTTATGGTTCTTGTCATCTTCTTTGGCAAAAAGGACAGACAAGCATTCACTGATGTACATTCAGATTTTCCCCACATCTTGGCAAATGTGATTAGTGCTGCACTGACCATATGACCATGGGACTACTGGTGTATCTTTGAGATCCTGATTTTGGCTCTTTTGGATAATCACCCAGAAGTGGGATTGCTTGATTATCTTGTAGTTTTATTTTTAATTTTTTGAGGCATCGCCGTACTGTTTTCCATAGTGGCTGTGTCATTTTCTATTTCCATCAACAGTGTATAAGGTCCCAATTTCTCCATATCTTTACCAGTACTTATTATTTTGAGTATTTGTGGGGATAGTACTGTATTGTACAATTAAATTTGTTAAAGGTGTAGATCCCATCTTAAGTGCTTTTGTCACAATAAAACTTAAAAGAAGTAACCAACATTGGGTGTCTATCACTGTGGTTAATATTTGTAGTATTTGTTTTGCATGTGTATTACAATTAATGTTTGGCTCTGTGCAAATAGCAATTTAGCTTCCATTCTTGAAATAGTAAAATCTGCATGGAACTAAAATCTATTAAATAAATACAGTTTCTGTGCAGCAAGCAAATTATTTCTTGTGCTACTGTTCATAAATAATGGAACATTGTGAAATGAATACTTAAAGAAATACAGACCTATTAAAATAATGCACCATTTGCCTAAGTTTATGCAGTTAGCAGGATTTACTATAGCTGCAAATTATTTCAAAATTGACTGCAGTATTCCATAAATTTAATGTGTGGATAATTCAGGAAGCAGCCCATTAACAAAACAAAATGGGAGAAGCACTGACTTGTTTTCATCTAGTAATACTTTCCCTAAGGTAGAAGTATAAACCATTTTTGTCATTTTCTTAATGTTATAGACTTCTGTAGACAGATTAATGTATTTCATACTTCTTAACCTTTCTGTAGAATTATATCTGAGCACTATACATTTCTGTGTGTGTATACACACACACACATATATATATATACATATACACACACACATGGGTCAGGAAGATCCCCTGGAGAAGGGAATGGCAACCGATTCTAGTATTCTTGCCTGAAGAATTCCATGGATGAGCAGCCTGGTGGGCTACAGTACATAGGGTTGCAAAGAGTCAGACATGATCGAGTGACTAACACTTTCACTTCTTCATATGTGTTTACAGATATACATATGTATGTATATGTGTATATATGTGTGTGTATATCTGTACACACACATGAGTGTGTATGTGTATATATATATGTGCTTTATGTGTGTATATGTGTGTGTGTTTATATACATATGAAAAAAATTCTTAGATTACAAACAGGCTTTATTTCTCCTCTTTAAAAATTTTTAAAATTAAGTTTTATTGGAGTATAATTGCTTTACAATGTTGTGTTAACCTTTACACTTTTTAAAAAAACTGTTGGTTTGTACATCTTAAAACTTAGAAACCCAAAGTGGATCATGTTTTTATTTTTTGTTGTTTTTTTTTGCCCTGGACTGTTGCTCTTGGGTTAGTTCCATTTTGATGAAATCTGTCATTGATAAAAGAGAGTTCAAGCTTCTCTAAACCAATTAAAATGTTTTTGCCTCCGGAGGTAAATAAAAGCACATGATAGAACTAAGGCTGAGTGGAGAGTGGTAATCAGTATAGTAGTTCGGTATTGAACAATATTGAACACCATAACAATAACACCTAATAAATCATTCTGAAAGGGACATTGGATATATTTTTTTCAAGGACAAATAAAGTATATTCATGAAGATCAAAAGGATGCCTATGTTATTTTTATGGCCTATTTTAGAAAGTATTGAAGATTTCTTCTAAAATAAACTTTACATGCCTTTGTTATATGAAACATTCCTCCAAATATCTGAAGCCTGTCATAGTATATTTACACACATTATGAAGTGAGATGTAAATTAATTGAAAGATTTATGTAAATTTATTTGGAGCCCTACTTAAATAATTTTAAAGCCTATCTGTTTAAAAAATATTTGTTCTACTTTGATCACAAAAGAAATTTTAGTGTTGAATTCAAAGCATAGCTATTATTACTTTTTCTTTTAAGAATATCATAGCCTCTGTTTAGTTTTTGAAAATGGAACTGTTCAACTGTTTTCACAGTAAAGTTAGCACTAATGGTTTGCTTCTGTCTTTTCTTACTGCCTTTTTTTTTTGGTAAGAACTTTTCAATTATTTATGACTTAATGATTATAATGCCATGATTAGAAGATGGAGACTCGGAAACAGTTTACGCACATAATGGTTTTTAAGAAACCTCTTTGGTTCATTTAATCATTTGCTTATCCATCCACTGATCTGTCTATTCATCCGTTCATTCTTCCACCTACTCATCATCGATCCACTCAACCATCTTTTTAGTAATCGTCTACCTATCATGTATCCATTCGCTCTTCTATCCACCCACCCATTCTACCACCTATTCATTCAATGTTTTAAGCCCCTGCTATGATAGGCACTTTCAGTTCAGTTCAGTTCAGTCGCTCAGTCGTGACTGACTCTTTGCGACCCCATGAATCACAGCATGCCAGGCCTCCCTGTCCATCACCAACTCCCGGAGTTCACTCAAACTCATGTCCATCGAGTCGGTGATGCCATCCAGCCATCTCATTCTCTGTCATCCCCTTCTCCTCTCGCCCCCTATCCTTCTCAGCATCAGAGTCTTTTCCAGTGAATCAACTCTTCACATGAGGTGGCCAAAGTATTGGAGTTTCAGCTTTAGCATCAGTCCTTCCAATGAACACCCAGGATTGATCTAATTTAGAATTACATATACATAAATACCATGCACACACACAAATATATACATATATATAATATTACATTTTCTTTATCCATTTATCTGTTTAGGGACACTTAGGTTGTTTCCGTATCTTGAGAACTATAAATAACACTGGTATGAACATTGTGAGTGCATGCATCCTTTTGAATTAGTGTTTTTGTTTTCTTTGGATATACACCCAGAAGTGGAATTGCTCCAATTAAATGTCTTCATTTAATTTGCTAATACTTAAGATTTTTCGTGTTTATTCACCACTGATATTTGCTTGTTTACTCTTTTCTACCTTTAATTGTTTTATCTCTCTTTTTAATAGTGAGATGCCTTAATCAATTCAAGCTGCTATAACTGAATACCCTAGATTGGGTGACTTAAAACAGCAGAATTTTATTTTGTACAGTTTTTGAGCTGTGATGTCTAAGATCAAGGCACCAGCATATTCAGTGTCTGGTGAGAGCCTGCTTCCTGATTATAGACAGACTTCTTCTTGTGTCCTTACTTGGTAGAAGAGGGTTGAGGGGGTTCTCTGGGGTCTCTTTTACAAGGGCACTAATTCTATCATGAGAACTCCATTCTCAGGACCTAAGGACCTTTTAGAGGGTTCTTTGAGAGGGTAAATAAAATTGACAAACCACTAGCCAGACTCATCAAGAAACAAAGGGAGAAGAACCAAATCAATAAAATCAGAAATGAAAAGGGAGAGATCACAACAGACAACACAGAAATACAAAGGATCATAAGAGACTACTATCAGCAATTATATGCGAATAAAATGGACAACTTGGAAGAAATGGACAAATTCTTAGAAAAGTACAACTTTCCAAAATTGAACCAGGAAGAAATAGAAAATCTTAACAGACCCAGCACAAGCATGGAAATTGAAACTGTAATTAGAAATCTTCCAGCAAACAAAAGCCAAGGTCCAGACGGCTTCACAACTGAATTTTACCAAAAATTTAGAGAAGAGCTAACACCTATCCTACTCAAACTCTTCCAGAAAATTGTTGAGGAGGGGAAACTTCCAAACTCATTCTATGAGGCCACCAACACCCTAATACCAAAACCTGACAAAGATGCCACAAAAAAAAGAACAACAGGCCAATATCACTGATGAACATAGATGCAAAAATCCTTAACAAAATTCTAGCAATCAGAATCCAACAACACATTAAAAAGATCATACATCATGACCAAGTGGGCTTTATCCCAGGGATGCAAGGATTCTTCAATATTCGCAAATCAATCAATGTGATACACCACATTAACAAATTGAAAAATAAAAACCATATGATTATCTCAATAGATGCAGAGAAAGCCTTTGACAAAATTCAACATCCATTTATGATCAAAACCCTCCAGAAGGTGGGAATAGAAGGAACATTCCTCAACATAATAAAAGCTATATATGACAAACCCACAGCAAACATTATCCTCAATGGTGAA
Source organism: Moschus berezovskii (assembly GCF_049115385.1). Classification (NCBI taxonomy): domain Eukaryota; kingdom Metazoa; phylum Chordata; class Mammalia; order Artiodactyla; family Moschidae; genus Moschus; species Moschus berezovskii. The sequence goes on along the minus strand of NC_142474.1, from coordinate 54,304,616 downwards.
AAATTGAAAGCATTTCCCCGTAAGTCAGGAACGAGACAAGGGTGCCCACTCTCACCACTACTATTCAACATAGTTTTGGAAGTTTTGGCCACAGCAATCAGAGCATAAAAAGACATAAAAGGAATCCAAATCTGAAAAGAAGTAAAACTTTCACTGTTCACTGATGACATGATCCTCTACACAGAAAACCCCAAAGACTCTACCGGAAAATTACTAGAGCTAATCAATAAATATAGTAAAGTTGCAGGATATAAAATCAACACACAGAAATCCCTTGCATTCCTACACACTAATAATGAGAAAATAGAGAAATTAAGGAAATAATAATTTTAAAAAAGGTCTTTCAAAGTCTCAAGTCCAAATACCATTACATTGAGGATAAGATTCCAACTTGTGAAATTTTTTTTGGGGGGCGGGGTCACAAATATTCATTAGTGAGCAAGAGGTAATTTTTGTTTTATAAAAGAAGTTGTGATGCTGTTTTTTTTTCTTTGTTACTGAGGGCTCCTCACTCATCTGTTTAGGAATTCCTGTTGCCTCCAGATCCAACATTTTTAAACCTAGAATTTTGCTAATGTTTCACAGTACATGTAGAACTCAAATGCCTTACAGTAAATACAGTTCTGCCCAACCACATCTAGAAATATTGAATCCTGCTGCCCTCCATCTAACTTGGAATACCAGGTCAAGCTATATCTGTGAAGTACAGGTGGCAACAGTCTCCATTCTAGGGCTACTGGAAGTTTGGTTGAAGCCATCGTGGCTGGCATTTACCTGCTGAGCCTGTGCACCTGGTGTTTGCTTATTGGTACCTGAGTGGCCAACATCTACCCAGGCAACACTGTGCACATCACCCTTGCTGAGACCCATGCTGCTTCTAGAGCTTGCATGTTTGCTAAGGCCTTTGATATCGCTTAAAGGAGGTCACACTCTTGAGTTGGATATTTATAGTCTGGCAAACGCAACCCTGCCTCTATATAATAACTCCTGTCTGTAGACAAAAGGCTCAGTGATCCCCAGGGGCAAAAGCACCAGGACACTGTACTAAACACATGAAAAATAAAGAACCACAACTGTTAAAAAAAAATAGATACATGGCCCCCAAAAAGTCTCCTAAACTTTCAAGGTCATGTGCTAAAATCCAAATGAAGCTGCCTTCTCTAGCCTAATTTGACTTCTCCATATTGTTCTTTCAATCTCTACGTTCAAATCTTTGTATTTGTCAGGGTTCCCTACCCAAAGTATTGGACAATAATATCACCATGGGATAAATTTACTCTCTCCTTCCACAAGCTCCCCATCAAGGGAAGAGCCTAATTCTCTACATCTTATGGTTTGGATGAGATAGCAGAACATTGGTCTCCTGCAAGTAGCTAGGTCTCTTCCATCTGGGAAAAGGGGATAAACTTGACGAGCAGAAGGTCAGGATGCACCGTTAACTGGACAAGAACAGGAAGGGGAAGCAGCTCTTTCTCGTTCACCTGCTCCTGTCCATGTTTACTGGCTTGCTCGAGTCTACTGAATTTTCATATCTACTGTATTTTCCCCACTGCACTTATAGTAACTGTTTTCTTCACTACTGTTAATTTTCTGCACCCTGAGTTTTGTCTTTTACTGTTATTTCGAGTATTCCTGTATTCTTTTTTTTTTTAAATTTTAGCCTGTTTTCCCCATCTTAGTATGTTCTATTCCCAGACTATTCTGACACCCTATCCCTGTTTCTTAATGGCTATAGCTTCCTACATTCTCTGGGGTTCATAAACAGTTTCACACTACAATACAAAATTTTGTTGTGTATCACATAGTGGATCAGTGTCAAAGGCACATGGATATTCTTTCTTTCTCTTTTTCTGCAGTATTTAATTCACAGTTTCCTCTTTAGCCCTTTCTGCTTCAGCTCCTACTCATGCTCAAGTGAAGAAATCTTTCCTGACTCATTATTTTTAGACAAAATCTTATGGGTAAATTGCATTTCATCTTGTTCTTTGACTGACTGTTTGGCACTTTAATTCCTCTTCAGATCTATAATTGTAGAACAGATTGAAATGTACAAGTCTTGGTCAATTCTCTAGTTTCCAGCCCAGTTTTAATTCTGTTCAATAGAAGAACCAGTGTCCAGTTCCCTGGTTCTTAGGGACTCTGATAGGATACATGAAACTCTAACTTCTATTAACTGTACTCAGTTGTACTAGAATTCATCCCCCAGCTGCCTTCAGAATATTGCTTTGGCTATACATTATCAACACTAATTTAACTACTAAGGCATTTGCTTTTGAAACTGAGAAGGAGTGGGGCTCTGGGGTAGAAAAGCCCATGTCCCTCACTTCTTGATTATAGGAAATAGGCTTCATTCAGCCGCCATGACCTTCCCTGAGCTCCAAGGGGCAGGGCCAAATAATTGTTAATTAGGGAAGCGGGGCCATGTGGAGACAAGGGAGGAGCAATCAAAACGAACAATTGTACAGCCTTCAAGGGATACATACAACATCTTTGAGCTGTTTTGCAGGGACTGAAACACCCACTAGGTAGGAGAAGTTAATGGAATGTTGCTAACAGCTTGTAGACCCTAGACTGGTTGGAACCAGAAGGCTGATGATGCTGACTCCCACTGAACGTGTTTTGAAAATACTGTGTTAAAATGATAGAGGTTCATCTACTACAGAATTTTCCAACAGCTTTAAAATGCCAGTGTATATGCATTGTGAGCCACCAAGAGGTATAACCAAGCATCACACCCTTTACTTGTTTGAGTGTGAATCTATGTGATATTATTCTTGCACAGTGTTCCACAGATCACTTGTTTAAGAAAGAATACACTCACTGTGTACTCTGTACTTAAATGTCCCAGAGTCCTTACTACTCTCTGGTCACAAGGAAGACACTTGGATACACTTAATTTATTCAGCCTTTCTGGTTATCATTTTCTGCACTTCTGCAGAGAGACATTTAGCTCTTGACCTTATGTTAAGGTTATTGACTACATCTTTAAAAAGTACTGTTCAGTTCAATCACACAGTTTGATTCAGTTCCAAGGTCTCCATGTAAATAAACAAAGCAAGGGCTCAATGAATTTTTTTATTCACTTACATGATCCCATGTAGTCTTCTGTATTTGCTTTATCAACTCTAAATAATGTTTAAGACTAAAAACTTTGCTATATATAATTAGAAGCATACATATACATTTGTGCCATAGTGTTGTACCTTATAAGAACTTGATACCTACTGACTGATTAATGATACTAACACCTAAAGATGACAGAATTCAATGTTTGGCTCTGATTATTTTAATATGATCTCTAGAGCTGAATATAAAACAGATTTTACTCTAGAGATGCATAAAACAAACTGGAACATATATTGTTTTATTGTATATATTAATTAAATCTAGCTCAATATTGATTTTGCAAGTGTTACAGAGAAACAAGTTAAACATCTGTAGAAAAAAGTGTTATGTCTTTAATAAAATGCTTTAAAAAATAAACTAAAAGATATTCAGGATTTGAAGAACTTTAACAAGAATTTAGAACCATTTCAGTAAAACTAAGATAAGATTATTTTGCATTAAATTAAAGACAAGAAAAGGCCATTCAGGTAATAAAGTTCTTTTATGGTACTGAACTTTAAAACATTAAGTAACACAAATAAAACTAAAAATAAAAATTCCTTTGTAACTTTTCTCCTTTGACCTCACAAAATGAGAAGCTCTGAAATGTGAGTCATGTGATAATGCTACGAATTTTTTCAATATTTTTGACAGTGAGATCTTTTTAAGAAGTTGCTTTCAAAGTCATTTAAATAAGAAGGCAAATATGTACAACTCAAAATTTTAAACTGCCAAAATTACACCCTGATTTCTCTTCCATATTACATATTTATTTTATTAAGTTTATTTAGCCTGGGCTTACTTCATAACATCATTTAGCTGATTGTACAAGTGCAGCCTTTATTATGTACAGGTGGGAAATTATTTTCTGAGCCTGAGATGGAGCCATAATTTCATCTCTTCAGAGAAATTGAAGAAATGTGTCTGGTCTTGTTAGATGCTCGAGCTGTAGCAGATTTCTGTGCCAACATCATCAAACTTGGCAGAGGAACTGACTCTGGAGCCCTCGGTCTGTGACCTGAGTTGAAGCTTCAGCAATAAATTGGAAAGTCAAGGGAACACAGAAAGTATCTGAAGAGCTTTAATTAGCACATTCAAGAGAAAATACTGTATTAGCTTTTTATTGCTTATAGCATATTAACACAAATGCAGTGGCTTAAAACAACACACTTGTCATCTGAGAGTTTCTATGAGATAGATGTCTAGGCGTGGCTTAGCTGGGTCCATTGCCTAAGGTCTCATATGGCTGTAATTAAGATGTTGGAGGAAATGCATCCTCACCCAGAGACTTGACCAAGGAAAAGCCCTTTCCCAAGGTCACTCAGGTCAATGGCAGAATTCATTTTCTTTCGGTTGTAGGACTGACGTCCCTGATTCTACTGGCTGTCAGCTGCCCTCAGCATCCAGAGGCCACCCACAACTCTTTGCCAAGTGGAATCTCAGATGTAACTCCTTAAATTCTTCAAATCCAACTAGGAAGGGAGGGTCTTTGGAATGAGACTGCTACAAAGACAGGATCTTATGTAATATAACATAATCATAAGAATGATATTCTCTCATCTTGGCCATATTCTGTTGGTTAGAAGAGAGTCACAGGTCCTGCCACTCAAGAAGGGATTATGCAAAAGTGGGACTAACCACCAAGATGTGAAGATCATGGGGGGACAATCTCTGAGTCTGTTGTCACAAATACTGGGTTCTTACTTAAGGAAGATCTCCTCTAAAAAATTCTTAGCGTTCAACAGAGAGGCATCAAACATGAATATAAGAAAATGATGACTCTCCTGCGCCCTACTCCTGGGCATAGACACAGACGAAGTTATGATTCAAAAGATATATGCACCTCTGTGTTCATCAGTTCAGTTCAGTTCAGTCGCTCAGTCGTGACCGACTCTTTGCGACCCCATGAATCACAGAACACTAAGCCTCCCTGTCCATCACCAACTCCCGGAGTTCACTCAAACTCATGTCCATCGAGTCGGTGATGCCATCCAGCCATCTCATTCTCTGTCGTCCCTTTCTCCTCCCGCCCCCAATCCTTCCCAGCATCAGAGTCTTTTCCAGTGAGTCTACTCTTCACATGAGGTGGTCAAAGTATTGGAGTTTCAGCTTTAGCATCAGTCCTTCCAATGAACACCCAGGACTGATCTCCTTTAGAATGGACTGGTTGGATCTCCTTGCAGTCCAAGGGACTCTCAAGAGTCTTCTCCAGCACCACAGTTTAAAAGCATCAATTCTTTGGGAATCAGCTTTCTTCACAGTCCAACTCTCACATCCATACATGACCACTGGAAAAACAGTAGCCTTGACTAGATGGACCTTTGTTGGCAAAGGAATGTCTCTGCTTTTCATAGCAGTACTATTTACAATAGCTAAGACATAAGACATGGAAACAACCTAAATGTCCATTGATAGATGAATGGATAAAGTGGATGTGGTATGTGTATTTATATATATGTGTGTGTATGTGTGTATGTAATACTCAGTCATAGAGAAATGAAATAATGCCATTTGTAGCAACATGGATGGCCCTAGAGATTATCATACTTAGCGAAGTAAGTCAGAAAGAGAAAGATAAATACCATTTGATATCACTTGTAAGTGGAATCTAAAAGTGGCACAAATGAACTTATCTACAAAACTAGAGCCAGACATCTTGGAATGTGAAGTCAAGTGGGCCTTATAAAGCATCACTATGAACAAAGCTAGTGGAGGTGATGGAATTCCAGTTGAGCTATTTCAAGTCTTGAAAGATGATGCTGTGAAAGTGCTGCACTCAGTATGCCAGCAGATTTGGAAAACTCAGCAGTGGCCACAGGACTGGAAGAGGTCAGTCTTCATTCCAATCCCAAAGAAAGGCAATGCCAAAGAATGCTCAAACTACCGCACAATTGCACTCATCTCACACGCTAGCAAAGTCATGCTCAAAATTCTCCAAGCCAGGTTTCAGCAGTATGTAAACTGTGAACTCCCAGATGTTCAAGCAGGTTTTAGAAAAGGCAGAGGAACCAGAGATCAAATTGCCAACATCCGCTGGATCATGGAGAAAGCAAGAGAGTTCCAGAAAAACATCTATTTCTGCTTCATTGACTATGCCAAAGCCTTTGACTGTGTGGATCACAATAAACTGTGGAACATTCTGAAAGAGATGGGAATCCCAGACTACCTGACCTGCCTCTTGAGAAACCTGTATGCAGGTCAGGAAGCAACAGTCAGAACTGGACATGGAACAACAGACTGGTTCCAAATAGGAAAAGGTGTACGTCAAGGTTGTATATTGTCACCCTGCTAATTTAACTTCTATGCAGAGTACATCATGAGGAATGCTGGGCTGGAAGAAGCACAAGCTGGAATCAAGATTGCTGGGAGAAATATCAATAACCTCAGATATGCAGATGACACTACCCTTATGGCAGAAAGTGAAGAGGAACTCAAAAGCCTCTTGATGAAAGTGAAAGAGGAGAGTGAAAAGGTTGGCTTGAAGCTCAACATTCAGAAAACAAAGATCATGGCATCTGGTCCCATCACTTCATGGGAAATAGATGGAAAAACAGTGGAAACAGTGTCAGACTTTGTTTTTTTGTGCTCCAAAATCACTGCAGATGCTGATTACAGCCATGAAATTAAAAGACGCTTGCTCCTTGGAAGGAAAGTTATGACCAACCTTGATAGTATTTGAAAAGCAGAGACATTACTTTGCCAACCAAGGTCCGTCTAGTCAAGGCAGTGGTTTTTCCCGTGGTCATGTATGGATGTGAGAGTTGGACTGTGAAGAAAGCTGATCGCCGAAGAATCAATGCTTTTGAACTGTGGTGTTGGAGAAGACTCTTGAGAGTCCCTTATATTGCAAGGAGATCCAACCAGTCCATTCTAAAGGAGATCAATCCTGGATGTTCATTGGAGGGACTGATGCTAAAGCTGAAGCTGCAATACTTTGGCCACCTCATGCGACGCGTTGGCTCACTGGAAAAGACTCTGATGCTGGGAAAGGTTGGGGGCGGGAGGAGAAGGGGACGACAGAGAATGAGATGGCTGGATGGCATCACCGACTCTGTGGACATGAGTTTGAGTGTGCTCCGGGAGTTGGTGATGGACAGGGAGGCCTGGCGTGCTGTGATTCTTGGGGTCGTGGAGAGTCAGACATGACTGAGCGACTGAACTGAACTGAACAAAACAGAAACAGACTCACAAACATAGAGAACAGATTTGTGGTTGCCAAGCGGGAGGGGAGTGGGGGCCGGAAGGATTGGGAGTTTGAAATTAGCAGATGCAAATTAGTATATTAGGATGGATAAACAACAAGGTCCTACTGTATACCACAGAGAACTATATTCAATATTCCATGATAAACCATAATGGGAAAGAATATGAAAAAGAATAATGTATATATGTGTATACAAACCACTTTTCTGTACGCAGAAATTAACACAACATTGTAAATCAACTACACTTCAAAAATTCTTTTTAAAAAGAAAGAAAATGATGTTTGTCACAATTTTGCAATGTTTCAATGATTTTTTGACCCTGCTTGTGAAACTGAAATTTCTGTGTTTCCCAAGTGACTTCAAAGGTCAATGAGTAAGTTCTTTGGTGAGATAGTAACAGTGTCTATCACTCAACCAGACTGTTCTTTGCATACTACAGTCTCTGTTACTAATTTGCCAGTTTGTTGATCTCCTATGGTATAAATATAAATATTTACACAGTAAGAAATAAAAGACTGAACTCAAAACTTAATTGTTTGGTGAGAAAAAAAATCACAACTTTGCAAAATTAGTTGAACTAGTATAGGGACATTGTGGAGTAAAATTTTAAACAATGAAGTTTTTAAAATTGAATGAAAATTTACATATAGTGAAGTACATTTCAGGCAGATACTTTACTGTCTGAACCACCAGGAAGCCCATATAGTGAAGAACCCAGATCTCAAGCACACAGTTTGGTGAGTTTTGACAAATACAAACACCTGACTAATCAACACCCCAGTCAAGAAGTAACATATGTCTATCACCCCAGGAAGTTCACAAGCTCCCTTCCAGATAATTCCTATTACCCCTAGATAACCATTGTTCTGATGTTATCATCATAGACTAATTTTGCCTGTACTTTAAAAATTGTTTTAAACACTTAAGATAAAATTGAAGTATACTACACACATATTTCAAGTGTACAATGAGATGAGTTTCTACATGTATCTATACCAGTAAAACCATCACCACAATAAAAACTAAAAACATTTCTGTCACTCCTAAAAGTTACTCATGTCTCTTTTGTAAATCTGTCTTCTCTGTATTTCACCATTGTTGCCTCAGGCAACAAATGATTTGCTGACACTTTAGATTAATCTGGATATTCTATAATTTAAAAACATGCTCAGGCATCATTAGACATCAAGGATATTCAAGTTAAAACCATAAAGAGATATATTATAAACTCATTCAGTTCAGTTTAGTCACTCAGTCGTGACCGACTCTTTGCGACCCCATGAATCACAGCACGCCAGGCCTCCCTGTCCATCACCAACTCCCAGAGTCCACTCAAACTCATGTCCATCGAGTCGGTGATGCCATCCAGCCATCTTATTCTCTGTCGTCCCCTTCTCTTCCCGCCCCCAATCCTTCCCAGCATCAGACTCTTTTCCAGTGAGTCAACTCTTCACATGAGGTGGCCAAAGTATTGGAGTTTCAGCTTTAGCATCAGTCCTTCCAATGAACACCCAGGATCGATCTTCTTTAGAATGGACTGGTTGGATCTCCTTGCAGTCCAAGGGACTCTCAAGAGTCTTCTCCAGCACCACAGTTCAAAAGTATCAATTCTTTGGTGCTCAGCTTTCTTCACAGTCCAACTTTCACATCCATACATGACCACTGGAAAAACCATAGCCTTGACTCATTAGGATGATTAAAAAATCACAAACTAACCATATCAAGAGTTGATAAGAATGTAGAACAGGTGGAATTCTATTGCTGATGGGAATACAGCATGGTACAACCACCTTAGAAAACGGTTCAACAGTTTCTTAAAAATGGATATGTTTACCTATTATGGAATTCAGCTGTTCTACTGCTAGGTTTTTACCCAAGAGAATAAAAACATATATTTACACAAATGTCCACAGCAGCTTTACTTGTTATAGTCAAAAGCAAAGCTGAAAATAGCCCAAATGTCCCTGGACAGGTGAATGAATAAACAGACGAGAATGATCACCCAACAAAACACTGCTGCTGCTGCTGCTAAGTCACTTCAGTCATGTCCGACGGCAGCCCACCAGGCTCCCCCATCCCTGGGATTCTCTAGGCAAGAACACTGGAGTGGGTTGCCATTTCTACTCAGCCACAAAAGTGAATGAACAATTGAGACATGCAACAAAATGAATCTCAGCATTCCTGTGCTGAATAGTAGTTTTCTGTAGTTCTTCTTTCTTTTTTGTAAACAAAATTTGGCAACATCATGCAGCTGTGGGATCTTAGTTCCCAAACCAGGGATCAAACACTTGCCCCTTGCAGCAGAAGGGTGGAGTTTCTACCACTGTACCATCAGGGAAGTCCAATTTTCAGTTTTCTCTATTTTGAATTTCATACATATGGGAAGGTTGCAGCATTTGCACTGTTGCGTCTGCCTTCCTTTGCTCCAAAATGTGATTTGTTCACATTGTTGCTAATTCAGTAGGGTATCCCTCTTCATTTTCAAATAACTGACTTTGAAATTAAAATACTCTTTAAAACCATACAGAGATTATACGCACATGTGACAGTAATGTGCATGTAAATCAATCACCTCAGATATGCAGGTGACACCACCCTTATGGCAGAAAGTGAAGAAAAACTACAAGAGCCTCTTGATGAAAGTGAAAGAGGAGAGTGAAAAGCTGGCTTAAAACTCAACATTCAGAAAACGAAGATCATGGCATCCGGTCTTATCACTTCATGGCAAATAGATGGGGAAACAGTGGAAACAGTGAAAGACTTTATTTTGGGGGGCTCCAAAATCACTAAAGATGGTGACTGCAGCCATGAAATTAAAAAACGCTTGCTCCTTGGAAGGGAAGCTATGACCAATCTAGACAGCATATTGAAAAGCAGAGACATTACTTTGCCAACAAAGGTCCATCCAGTCAAAGCTATGGTTTTTCCAGTAGTCATGTATGGATGTGAGAGTTGGACTACAAAGAAAGCTGAGCACCGAAGAACTGATGCTTTTGAACTGTGGTGTTGAAGAAGACTCTTGAGAGTCCCTTGGACTGCAAGGAGATCCAGCCAGTCCATCCTAAAGGAGATCAGTCCTGGGTGTTCATTGGAAGGACTAATGTTGAAGCTGTAACTCCAATAATTTGGCCACCTGATGCGAAGAACTGATGCACTGGAAAAGACACTGATGCTGGGAAAGATTGAAGGCTGGAGAAGAGAAGAAGGGGACGACAGAGGATGAGATGATTGGACGGCATCACCGACTCGATGCACATGAGGCTGAGTAAGCTCTGGGAATTGGTGATAGACAGGGAAACCTGGTGTGCTGCAGTACATTGGGTTGCAAAAAGTCAGACACTACTGAGTGACTGAACTGAACTGAACAGTAGTGTGCAGAGCTCAACAAAGGCAATCTATTACACTTAAGAGATTAAAGGTTGAATAAATTTTAATTTGCCTTTCTTTTTAACACTAGGTACATATTTACAAGTCCTATTTTTTGTTACCTTGAACTTTACCTTAAAAATAAAATGCCTGACACTCTGTAGGAGCACTGTCAAAAACTTCGTGATTAATTTATTAGTATTTCCCTTTAGTGCCATTCTAAAATTATCATTTTTTAAAAATTGCACTGATTGTATCTTTGAGTTTTCCTAAACAAGCCTCTATTCATTTCTTTTTCACAATTTAAAAATATCCCTATTATCACAGTACTTTCTTGTTATCATTCAACAAAAAATTTGTATATATTTAGTTCTCTTCATTTTTGTTTATAGATTTTTATTTGTCATTATAAATCAGTAATTCTGGGCTCTAAATTTTTACTTATCACTTGTCTGAATTTCCCTTGTGAATAGTTTATTGATATTTCCTGATCAGTATTTTAGATACATAAAAATAATGACTAGATTAAAGGAATATTAAGACATTGGTGTTAGCGCATACTCTCATCACAGATTCTGGAATCTTGGTTTAACCAATGTGATGTTCCTACATTAAGTAATTTTTAAAGGTTTAAGAAGTTCCAAGTAAGTTATTAAGCTGCATCATAGATACTATTTTATTAGATAAAATTTTATTATCTTGAAAATCTGAATTTTCAAGGTTCATTTATATGGTCATAGGGCTATTAAGTTAACTGAAAAAGAAACCTTTTATTGAGACTTCTATTAATGCCTGAGGTCAAACAATATCCTCTTAAAAAAAAAACCTTAAAATTCTTCAAAGTATACTCACAATGGGTCCGAGTCCTATTTCTTCAATCTCACAATATTGTTTCTCACACAATGTATAGTTTTTTAAGACTATTATTAGAGAACAGCTTCTTCAAACTGGTTGATACACACACACTGTTGTTTAGTTGCTAAGGTGTGTCCGACTCTTGCAACTCCATGGAGTGTAGCCTGCCTGGCTCCTCTGTCCATAGGATTTCCCAGGCAAGAATACTAGCGTGGGTTTCCATTTCCTTCAAACCCAGGGATTGAACTAATGTCTCCTGCATTGCAGGTGGATTCTTTTACAGCTGAGCCACCAAGAAAGCACACGCACACACACACGCACGCGTGCGCACACACACACGCACGCGCACACACACACGCACACACACACACATGTCTTCTGTTAGACTATCTGCCTTGTCATTGCCATAGTCCTTGAGATATTGAACGCTTGATCCACAGCTCATGCAGTTCAATACTCAAAAAACAAACAATCCAATAAAAAATGGGCAGAAGACCTAAACAGACATTTCTCCAAAGACAACATACAGATGCTCAACAACACATAAAAAGATGCTCAACATCGCCCATTATTAGTGAAATGCAAATCAAAACTACGGTGAGTTATCACTTCACACCAGTCAGAATGGCCATCATCAAGAAATCTACAAACAATAAATGCTGGAGAGGGTGTGGAGAAAAGGAAACCCTCTTCCACTATTGGTGGGAATGTAAATTGATACAGCCACTAGGGAGAACAGTAAGGAAGGAGAGGGTGGGACGAACTGAGAGAGCAGTGTTGACATACATACACTAACATGTGTAAATAGATAGCTAGTGGGAAGCTGCTATATAATACAGGGAGCTCAGCTCTGTGATGACCTAGAAGGGGTGGGGTGGGAAGGAGGCTCAAGAGGGAGGGGATATGTATATGTATATATGTATAGGTACATATATATACACACACTGAAGGTCAATGCATATTGTATGGTAGAAACTAACACAACATTGCAAAGCAGTTATCCTCCAATTAAAAATAAAAAATACTTATAAATTCAAAAAAAAAAAAGAAAGGAAAAAACCATTGCTTGATCCAAGGTCATCAGAATTTACACCTGTCTACTGTTTTTTCAATGTTCATGACATCTTGGTTTGGTATTAAGTTCTTGTATTAAGTTTGGTATTAAGTTCCTGGTATTAAGGGTCACTCCTTTTTCATTTAAGGATTTTTTACATGTTTCTTTCATATGAAAGATATATGAGGGCTTTCTCTCAGACTTACCTTTTCTAATATTCTTCAGGGTCAAACACAATCCATGGATATTGCTAAAACTTTCTGAACACTCATCTGTTCTAAGAAAAAGATAAAGACGAAAGCAAGCAAGATGCATATGATATCAAAGATGTAGGCTTTCATTCAAATCTCCCTCACATCACTCCAAATTTTACTGCATCTGGCTTGTGGCTACTCTTCAGAATTGTTTATTGTTGTGACCATTTCCTATTCTGTTGAAATTAGATTCTTCTTTTTTCTTTTAACGAGGGTTTTGCATTTTGTTTCATAGAAGATAATAGGGTAGAAAGGCTTTTAATGCACAGCCTGATATTTTAAGTACTTTAAAAGTGGTTGAGAAGAGACTGACAAGATTAAAACACAGCTATTTTAGGTAAAGTGAAAGTGAAGTCACTCAGTCGTGTCTGACTCTTTGTGACCCCATAGACTGTAGCCTACCAGGCTCCTCTGTCCATGGGATTTTCCAGGCAATAGTACTGGAGTGGATTGCCATTTCCTTCTCCAGGGGATCTTCCCAGCCCAGGGCTTGAACCCGGGTCTCCTGCATTTTAGACAGACGCTTTACCTTCTGAGCCACCAGACTCCCAGGAAAGAGAGTAAGTTAGGGCTGGAAATTCGAGGTAAAGAAGAGCTGCTCAAAAGAATTTGGGGGGAAATTTTGCCATGTTTTGTGTAATGTAGTTCGTGTTTCACTATCTCCTCAAAAGGTGTTCAGTAAAAGCTTACATTATTTTTCATGACTTTTTGAATCCATCTGTGTTTCAAATTTGACCCTGGGATAAAGCTGTCAGTGAGTGATTCAATCCTTGAGAAAAGCTGGGTGATATTACTGTTTCTCTTAAAAAATAGTCTTTTGGTATTTCCTAGAGGTTCTGTGACTTCTTTAGGCTGGGAGCAAGTTTTTTAATATACCTCCTACAAGGTTGAGCCTTTCCTGTGGATACTTTAAAAAATATTAAGCGTCACTATTTAAAATATCATTAAAAAGGGCCAAAAGTTTATTTAGCACAAATTTAAGCCTCCTAATAAATTAAACAGAAACCCATAATTTAGTCCAGTAATGAGTTATGAAAATAAAGGTTTTAAATTCTACACATTAAAAAATAATCTTCTAATTAATATTTTAGTATGCCTTTTAAGTGACTTTTTTCTGACAATACATTTATTGCAGAAAATCTGAGTAATACAAAAAGTATAAAGAAGAAAATTAAAAGCACCCATAATCTTGTCACTTAGTGAATATTTTGTAGCATATTGCTTTATACGTGTATATTTCTGTGTTTTATATGTGAGTACATTCATTTAAAAATCTGCTTTTACTTGATGTATTTTTACATCTCTGCATTTAAAATTACACCCTTAAGACATAATTTTAAGTGTTTTCATAGCTATAGTCTTTGAAAGGTAATCTATATTTCATTTAAACAGTCCCTTATTTTATACATAGTCATGGGACGAGTATCACTGAATATGCATATTTCTCTTCAGCACAATTTATTTCATTCCAGTTATCCTATAACTGGAAATTTGGCAATGCTCTTTTAATTGTTTCTAATCTTTTCCTATCTTCCATCTTACCCTTCCTACTTACCAACACAAACAAACCAGATATTTTGCTTTAATAGTTGCCCTTTGCTTTTTTTGGTTCCACAACTTTTTTTAATTTGGGTATAACTGCTTTACAATGTTGTGTTTTTGCTGTACAACAAAGTGAGTCAGCTATGTGAATACATATATCCCCTTCATCTTGCATCTCCCTCCCACCACCTTTCATTTCCACTGTGCTAGGTCATCACAGAGCTCTGAGCTAAGCTCCCTGTGCTATACAGCAGCTTCCCACTAGCTATTTTACACGTGGCAAAGTACATGTATCAATCCTGATCTCCCAATTCATCCCACCCTCCCCTTCCCAATTTTGTAAGTTTAATGATATTGAAATCAAGCCTTAGTATAGTCTCTTGTATACAGTAGGTGATTTAAAAAGTGTAAACCTAGCTGAGATTCATGGGGTCGCAGAGAGTTGGACATGACTGAGCGACTGAACTGAAACCTAGCCTATTCTAAGGCATTTAGTAAATAATGAAAGAAAAAAATTGTAATTGAGCAAAAAAAAAAAGTTTAATTTTACTTTGAGCTATGATGATACAGATCTTCTTATGTTGAAACACAAACATCTACTTGATTGGCTTTTCTTTGACTCTTATTAAAGTATAAATATGTGTGTGCATGTGTGCTGCCCTTAATTCAAGGAAACAATCTAGTAAGTTTTCTCTCTTCTTCCACTGGCTTAGCATGTAGCTATTAAAAACATTATTTATTCACAACATACTTGAATTTTACTTAACTCTAGCTTGGAATTAGAGAAAAGGACTGATACAATTACAGAAGTAATTTAAAACTACCCAGAACTGGATAGAAATTTAACTTGTTTCATCACATTTATAATACAACATTATTATATCCATTGAGAGAAGCGCGCTTGAAAATTATAGTTATGTACAAAGCTAGTTCTTGAATTTCAAAGGTTTCAGAGTAATCTTGTGTGCAAAAGCCTCTGAAAGAGTGCAGAATGAAAGAATTACAGAGCTATACTCTAATATCAAAATTAAATGTACACTATGCCAACATGATAGAAAAATTAGGCACTAGAACATTTCAGGATGTAAAAGGATGGATAGATACAATTTAAGAGGTTTGAGTTTTAGCATTAGCTACATTATTTCCAATTAACAATGAGAACATATTGATATCCTTTCCATTAGTGCAAAGGTAAAAGTATTTCTTCACTAATAATAATAAATGGTAGTGTTTAGCATATAAATGGTACAAGCTCTTAAATTACCTTTACTTGTGCTATATGAGTGCAGCCAAAGAGAATTTAATGCATTTTTTACATGGTGTAATTTTATCTTTCTCATACAATGTGAGGTGAGTAATAATGATATTCTAATATTAATATAAGTACAAAATATACATATTGATGAATAATAGCCATGTTTTTTGGACCTCCTTGCCAAGTCATATTAAAATGACAAATAATTGCAATTGCTTCACAGTGAAATGGTGCAGGATCCGTAGTCAAAAGCACATTAGGGACCAACAGTGTCCATTTGTTATCCTTTGTCAAGAAAACATGGCTGCTAATGAAAGTGACTGAGAGAACGCTGATTGAGGACACTGACACCACACCATTCCCTCGACAAGAGTCATGACATGAGTATTAATAAGGGGATTGAAAGTTGAAGGCAGAGCTCTGGTTCCTAACATCTCTGTATAATCTTGATTTTGTGTTTGTATTTTAAATAAAGCCTGGTACTTTTTGAGGGCTGGGGGGAGCGTGGCTATGAGGGAAGAAATTACAGTATAAAATGTAGTGGAGCCATGACATCCCAAAGACATTCCAGGGTCAGCGTGTCCAGAAAGGATTCCCCAGGTAACTTGAGGCAATGTTATTTAAAAGCTGAAGAGCTCAGATCAGAATCTGAATGCCTCCAAAAAAGAGAAAAACTTTGCTATTTCTGCAGTCAACTTGTTAAGCCCTCTTTTCCCTCTTAATTGCCTTATCTTTTTGAAAGTAATGGTCTCTCTATGCAAAATATTGCAGGAGGAAGAATTTTTCATCAGGAAAACAAGTAGCCTGTTAGAAGGGAAACAGGAAAACGTAATTCCATTTCAGGGATTTAGCCACACAATTTTCAGGAATTATGATGGCTAAGCCCAAGCCTGTACAGTCTCATTTTACTTTTTAATAATTTGTATTTATTTATTATTTTTGGCTGCATAGGCTTGCATAGGCTTTTCTCTAGCTGCAGTGAGCAGGGGCTACTTTCTGCAGTGTGTGGGCATCTCATTGCAGTGTCTTCTGTTGTTGCAGAGCACAAGCTCTAAGATGCACAGGCTTCAGTAGTTGTGGCACATGGACTTAGGAGTTGCGGCTCTTAGGCTCTAGAGCACAAGTTCAATAGCTGTGGTGCACAAGCTTAGTTGCTCCGTGGCATGTGAGATCCTCCTGGATCATGGATCTAACCTGCGCCCCTTGCATTAGCAGACAGATTCTCTACCACTGAGCCACCAGGGAAGCCTTCACTTCATTTTATACCTGCTGATTCCTACCTAGTCCAGCAATATTTACAATAGCAGTTCCTATCTGAGGTGATGTCAATATACATGTACATATCTTTGAACAGAGGCAAAGTATCTTGTAGTTTCTAGTAACATATTACATATTTGTGTGTAACCTATCATGTACCAGGAACCGTGACAGGTTCTGAGAACATTATCATTCACAATCTAGTGGGAAGGAAACAGTAAACAAATAATACCAACTATTACTAATGGAATGCATGACGTATCAGGCACCTTGCTGAGTTTCACAAAGATGATCTCAAAACTCACAACAGCCCTTTGAAATCATACCTTCATTGTTGCCATGTTACAGATAAAAGCCCCGAGTCAGAGAGGTTTAGGATATTTTCCAGATTACACAGCCAGTATGGGCTGAGACCATGTATTGAGCGTAGATTCCTGGGCCTGAGCTCCTGTTATATCTGTGTATTTATAAGGTACAGTATAATATATGTGTATGGCAACCCACTCCAGTGTTCTTGCCTGGAGAATCCCAGGGACGGGGGAGCCTGGTGGGCTTCCGTCTATGGGGTCACACAGAGTCGGACACGACTGAAGTGACTTAGCAGCAGCAGCCGCATACACACACACTATAAACTTCCCTTACCCTGAGTTAGTTACCTGACAACCTCATCTATCTTTGATAGAATTAAGCACCAGAAAGTGAGCAAAAAAGAGCTCTGAGTACCCTAAAACAGCAGTCCCCAACCTTTTTAGCACCAAAGGTTGATTTCGTGTAAGACAGTTTTTCTACAGACAGGGGTGGGTGGTGATTTTGGGTTGATTCAAGCACATTACATTTATTGTGCACTTTATTTCTATTATTATTATTATGTCAGTTCCACCTCAGATCATCAGGCATGAGATCCTGGAGGTTGGGGACCCCTGCCCTAAATAATTTTATTCATTTAATAAATAAGTGAATCTCTAGATGATCACATGTAATTGTCATCAAGACCGACTCAACCCTTCCCAGGGCTTTTGTACTGAAGCTTGTACATGTTTCAAATAAATACTTTAGATTTACACTCTCCCCTCTTATTTCCCATACAACTTGTATACAGTATAAGTGGTGGGTTTTAAGGATGGGAGAGTTGAAGTAGAAAAGGCTAGAGATGGGAACAGTAATATTATGAAAAAAGGGGAAATGAGAAAAGACATAAGTAAGGGTAAGAAATTAAGAAAATAATGTTAAAAGCCTATAGCATTATATTTCTCATAGACTCTAACTACACTGCAATATAACCTATTCTAAAAACAGAGATTCCTAATGATTACTCTCAAGTGATAAGAACAGAGGAGATGATATGATCATTTAAGATACAAAAATTGACAGCAAAAAATCCAACAAAAGGTTAAAATTGTAATTTTGACATTTACAGTTGTTTATGGGGTAAACCATCATTGACTCAGGATGAACACATCCTTCTGGACCAACTGAAATATAACTAAGATGCAATTGTACTTTGCAGATTAAGAAAGATGTAATGGAGATCTCTCTTGCTATTTTTTTTTTTTGAAACAACCCTGCTAATTTTAAAAGGGTTGCTTCTTCTCCCCTACCTCCCGTCCCCACTGCCTATCCTCTGCTGAAGGCGCTGCCTCTAGTCCTGGGTGGAGCACGTGACTCAGACCTAAACCCATCAAGGAATCATATTCACACAACCGCACAATGTACAAACATGCCTACAATTGGTCCAGTGGGAGTGAACCTCAGATCTATCACTGTCAATGGTAAAACAAGGTTCTGTCTCTTTCCTGTTGGGTCTCAAGCTTGAGGAGTGTAACCAGAGGAGTTGGCTGGTCACCATCATAGGACCAGAGAAGAGAAGAGAGTCAAACAAAGGGGGAGCGGGGAGCCAAGAGAGAAAGAGAAACCAATCTTGATAATATTGTATAATTTTGTGAGCAAATCTATTCCCTCATTGGTTATGTAGTTGGATAGTTCTCTTTTTAAATTTGTAATGGGAAGAATCCTCACTAATTGAATAAAAAATAATGAAAAAGAACTACAATCACTATTATAGGTAGGGATGTGGGAAAAGTATATATAAATACATTGAAGTAGATAAATAATATTACAGTCTTTCTGGCAACATCCATTTGTGTTTATATATATATATAAATTACCTCTTTATATAATATATCTCTATATGTAATTATAAATATTTCACGGTACTCCAGGGAATTTGTGCCTTAGAAACTAAAACATACATAGAACATATATTTCTAAGAACTGAAGTTGTTTATTGCAGCATTTTTCATAGCCAAAAAGTCGAAGCAAAATGAATGTCTCTGAGCAAGGGAATGTCTGAATACGTTACAGCACAGTCACAGTGTGGACAGTTAGGACTATTATGCAGCTTTAAAAGAATGAATTAAAACTGTATCAGATGCCTTGGAAGAATTTCCACAAGGTATTATAGAATGATAATCCAGATGTAGAGAACCAGATCACCATGACTTCACTTTAAAAAATCAGGATAATCCCCATTGTGTGACTATGCATAACTATACAGGATTATAGGAGTACAGAAAAATACGAGTAATATTATATTTTAAACATGGATGATTTGGGGGAGGGTGATTGACATCAGTAAAGAGGGAAGCATCAAAGGAGGAGGAGCCAAACAGAAAAGAATACCAGAAATATATACTTGAAATATGTACATGTATGCTTATGCTTGTGCACACAATGTAAAATTACGTGTCTATGGACTATATGCACAAAAACTGGGTGTTCTAAATTACGTGCATATGTATATTTACATATGCATAAAAATTAAATCCAAAAAGCTATTTTAAGTAGACTCCAATTTTATTGTTAAATGCCATTTTAAAAAGTGCTAGCTGCCTGAGTTTGAAGGCGTGTGTGTCTGTTTTGTTATGGGTAATCAGTCATACCAGTTGCACCCACTTTGGAGGGTAGTCCAAAGCCTGCTGGACTTCCCTGATGGCTTGGCAAGTAAAGAATCCACCTGGAATGCAGGAGGCACATGTAGACACAGGTTTGATCCCTGGATCAAGAAGATCCCCTGCAGGAGGAAATGTCAACCCACTCCAGTATTCTTGCCTGGGAAATCCTGGGCAGAGTAGCCTGGCAGGCTATAGTCCATGGGGCTGCAACGAGTCGGACATGACTGAACAGCTAAGCACAAAGCACCAAAGCCTGTGTATTTTTCTGTTTTGCTTACTTTAGGTTTGGGCTGTAATTTTTAAAAATCTTTTTTCTTAACATTAACTTTGCTGAAATATAATTCATATACCATAAAAATAATCATTTTAAAGTGCAAAATTCAGTGCTTTTAACATTCTGTACAGTTATCATAACCATACATAATCTGTATAATTAACATAATTGTACAGTTATCATCACTATCAATAATCTTAGAATATTTACATCACCCCTAAAAGAAATTCCTTAGCCATTAACAATCACTCGCCTTTCTCTCCCCTCTACTTTCTATCTCTATGTATTTCATGTAAATGGAATCATAGATACATGGTCTTTTGTGACTGGCTTCTATCAATACAATATTGTTCTCAAAGTTATTCCATGTTGTAGCATGTATCAAGTGCTTCATTCTTTTTTATTGAGAAATACTAATCTATTGTATGGTAAGCAATCTTGAGAAAGAAGAACAAAGCTGGAAGCATCACATTTTCTGATTTCAAACTACATTTAAAATCTATATGCTAATCAAAACAATGTGGTATTGGCATAAAAGCAGGCACATAGATCAATAGGACAAAATAGAGAACCCAGAAATAAACCCAAGCATATACAGTCAATTAGTATATGACAAAGGAACCAAGAATATACAATGGAGAAGGGACAGTGTCTTCAATAAATGGTGCTGGGAAAACTGGACAGCCACTGTCTCACACTATACCAAAAAGTCAACTCGAAATGAACTATTGACTTGAACACAGACCAGCAACCATGAAACTCCTAGAAAAAAATAAAGGTAATAAGCTCTTTCACATTGGTCTTTATGATGATTTTTTGGATTTTACACCAAAAGCAAATGCAACAATAGCAAAAATAAACAAGTGAGGGTGTACCAAATTAAAAGCATTCTCACAAAAAATGGAAACCATCACAAAAGTCCAGCCTACCAAATGGGAGAAAATATTTGCAAATTAAATATTTCATAAAGCATATGTAGTAGCTCAGACAGTAAAGACTCTGCCTACAATGCAAGAGACCCGGGTTCTATCCCTGGGTTGGGAATATCTGAAAAGGGGTAAATATCCAAAATATATGAAGAATTCATATAACTAGGTAGCATAAAATGGAACTAAACATTTTCTTTTCCAAAGAAGACACACATGTGGTTGACAGAAACGTGAAAATGTGCTTAGCTTCACTAATCATCAGAGACATGCAAATAAAAATCATGATGATAAACTGCCTCCACACCTGCTAGAATGGCTATTATAAAAAGATATGAAATGACAAGTATTGA
Organism: Moschus berezovskii; assembly: GCF_049115385.1. Taxonomy (NCBI): domain Eukaryota; kingdom Metazoa; phylum Chordata; class Mammalia; order Artiodactyla; family Moschidae; genus Moschus; species Moschus berezovskii. The sequence goes on along the minus strand of NC_142474.1, from coordinate 54,283,219 downwards.
TGAGGATATAGAGGAAAGGGAACACATAGTTGGTAGCAATGCAAATTGGTGCAGCCATTATGGAAAACAGTACGGAGGTTCTTCAACAAATTAAAAATATAATGACCATATGATCCAACCATTCTACTTCTGGAAAAAAGTGAAAATGAAAGTCGCTCAGTAGTGTCCGACTGTTTGCAATTCATGTCCATGGAATTCTCCAGGCCAGAATACTGGAGTGGGTAGCCTGTCCCTTCTTCAGGGGATCTTCCCAACCCAGGGATCAAACCCAGGTCTCCCGCATTGCAGGCAGATTCTTTACCAGATGAGCCACAAGGGAAGCCCACTTCTGGCTGTTTACCCAAAGAGAGTAAAAACACTAACCCAAAAGATACATTCACCCCCATGTTTACTGCAGCATTATTTACAGTGGCCAGGAAATGAGGACAACCTAGGTTTTTCAAGATGGAAGAATGGATAAAGAAATTGTGGTATATGTATACAATAGAATATTTGGCAAAAAAAACAAAAAAGGAAAGAAATCTTGACATTTGCAAAGACACGGATGGAACTTCAGGGAATTATGCTAGGTAAAACAAGTCAGAGAGAAAGATAAATGCTATTTTGCCTAATTTATATACGGAATCTATAACAACAACAAACAAAAACAAAACTGATCTCTTGCATACAGAGAATAGACTGGTGGTTGCCAGAGGCAGCAAGTGGGTGCATAGGTAAAAGGGGTGAAAGTGGCCAAAGGGAAAAACTTCCAAATATAAAAATAAGAAAAAATTTTTTATCAGATAGAGAATTTACAAATATTTTCTCTCATTCTATGGGTTGATTTTTCAGTTTCTTGATAGTATATTTTGAAGCACAAAAGTTTTAAATTTTGATGTCTAATTTATACATACACACACACACATATAGCCTCTTATGCTTTTGGTATCATACCTAAGAAATTATCGCCTAGGCTAAGTTCATGAATATGTACATTCAGGTTTATCAATTTTGAATTAAATTTCTCCTTGGCTGTTGTTTGTATTTTAAATAAATTCTCTTTATTGGTATTCCCTAGATGGTCAGACACTGTCCTGATACTTAGATTATTTGGATATTGTTTCTTCTAGTTCTTTGATAATATTTATTCTAGTCGATTTAATGACTTATTCTAATAAACCCAAATATCTGAATTTCCTCATGGACAGTTTCTATTGGCTGCTTTTTCTTTTCTTTTCTCCTGTGTGGCTTTGTACTTTTCTATTTCTTTGCATCTCTCATAAGTTTTGGTGAATTTTGGACATAATGTGGACATCTTAAAAAATCAGATTCACCTCCTTCTCTGGAGTTTGCGATTGTTGCTACTGTTTGGTTGTTTTGTAACTTTCCTGGACTAATTCTGAAAACTGTGCAGCCACTGTAATCTTAGTTAGCTTAGTAGTCAGGTAATAACTAGGTGGGCTCCTCTGTCCATGGAATTTTCCAGGCAAGAATACTAGAGTGGGTTGCCATTCCCTTCTCCAGGGAAATCTTTCTGACCCAGGGATTGAACCCAGGTCTCTGGTATTTCAAGCAGATCCTTTACCATCTGAGCAACCAGGAAAGCCCAATAACTAGACAGAGATTTCCTTAGCTTTCTCAAACCAGTAAGTCAATCTCTTTTTGCTGAGGAGTTTTGTACCGTTTTATGCATGTCTTGAACACTCAGAAACTTTACAATTCTGACCACTTAGTGGTCACTGATGTTTGTACAAAGCCTTAAGGTCAGCAAGAGCTATGAGATTAGACAGCTCACAGAGCTTAATATAAAAAAGACAACCCAATCAAAAAGTGGGCAGAAGAACTAGATGGACAGTTCTCCAAAGACATTCAGATGGTCAGTAGAAACATGAAAAGATGTTCAATATCACTTGTTGCTAGAGAAATGCAAACCAAAACTGTAATGAGGTATCACCTTATACCAGTCAAAGAGATCATCATTAAAAAGTCTACAAATCATAAATGCTGGAGAGGATGTGGAAAAAAGGAAAACCTCTTTCACTGCTGGTGGGAGTGTAAATTGGTGTAACTACTTTGGAGAACTGTATGGAGGTTCCTTAAAAACTAAAACTACCATATGATCCTCCAATCCTATAATTCATATAGGTTTGGCATGAGCCAATATTCATACCATCTCTATAATAGACAAGATAATGGAAGCAACTTAAATGCCCACTGACGAATGGATAAAGAAGATATGATATATATATGTATAATAAATATATATGTATATGCAATATTACTCATCCATAGAAAAGCATGAAATAATGCCATTTGCAGCAACATGGATGGACCCAGTAATTATTGTATTAAGTGAAGTCAAAGACATATGATATCACTTATTTGTGAAATCCTAAAAAGTGATACAAATGAACTAATTCACAGGCACAGAAAACAAACTTATGGTTACTGAAAGGGGGTAGCAGGGTTAAAATAAAAAAATTAGGAGTTTGGGATTAAAATATACACACTGTACATGCATGCTTACTCAGTGTCTGACTCTCTGCGATCCTTTGGACTGTAGCCTGCTGTGGGATTTTCAGGCAAGAATACTGTGGGATTTTCAGGCAAGAATACTGGAGTGGATTGCAATTTCCTTCTCCAGGGGATCGTCCCAACCCAGGGATGAAACCTATGTCTCCTGTATATCCTGCATTTCAGGAAGATTCTTTTACCCACTGAGCCACACTATTGTATATAAAATAAGTAAATGACAAGGACCTACTGTATAGTACAGGGAACTATATTCAATGTCCTCTAATTAACCTATAATGGAAAAGAAACTGAAAGAGAAAGATATGTGTGTGTATGTATTTTTTGGATCACTTTGCTGCACACTGAAACTAACAGAACATTGTAAATTAACTATACTTCAAATAAAATGGAAAGAGCTGAGAGAAAAGGCCTTCCCCTATGCTTCTGGCATGTGCCTGTAGCACTCTAGGTCCTAAGAAATATGTTAAGGGTTAGTGCCTATGGATATCTTATTACCTAGATCTTCCTTTGCAGGTTTTTGGTCAGTCTCTTATTGGCCCTACTAGTATCACCACCTCAGAAGATACTAAACAGTTCCTTTGTTTTGGACTAATACTTGGAGATAGTACTTCCTCTCTGGGTGATCTCTGATTCAGATCTGTCCTCTTCTCAGGGAGCTTCTGGACAGGAAGAATGGAAATCATGACAGCATAATGAGACTGGGGCTTCTGCAAGAGCTCCAGACCAGTTGGGTTTCCTTTAGGGGCCTCTGGACTTTCTCATATTTATTCTTATTAACCACAGTTCTAAGGCTGCTGGTCTTCAAGGTGATTTTTGAACTAGGGAGAGAGGTCTGGGAAAACGAAGCTAAAATGCTGCAAAGCTCACTGTTCTTACCCAACTTCAGCTGTTTTTTCTTGAATGAATGCTCCCTGAATCAGTGCAAGCCTTTGGTTAATTTTAAAGTTCTTGAAAAAGTTGACTTTGACAATTTTTGCAGGTGTTTACAATGATCTTATGAAGGACTGAATATTCTGAGGTCCTTAGCCTGGTATTCCAGAAATGCTTCTCCCTCAGTTGTTTTATTAAAAGGATCCGTTTCATCAAATTAATCCGATCTTTTGAACAGAAGCAATGTGTCTCTGAAAACATCTTTCTTATATAGAGATTTTTAGTCACTCAGTTGTGTCCACCTCTTTTCAACCCCATGGATTGCAGAACACCAGGCTTCCCTGTGCTTCACATGAGTTTGTTCAAACTCATGTCCATTGAATCAGTGATGCCATCCAACCATCTCATCCTCTGTTACCTTCTCTTCCTGACCTCAATCTTTCCCAGCATCAGGATCAGCATTGAATGTTTATTAAGGAGGCATTTAACTACAAGCCTAGGGCATGTTATTCGGAGAAGGCAATGGCAAGCCACTCCAGTACTATTGCCTAGAAAATCCCATGGATGGAGGAGCCTGGTAGGCTGCAGTCCCTGGGGTCGCTAAGGGTTGGACACGACCGAACGACTTCACTTTCACTTTTCACTTTCACACATTGGAGAAGGAAATGGCAACCCACTCCAGTGTTCTTGCCTGGAGAATCCCAGGGACGGGGGAGCCTGGTGGGCTGCCGTCTATGGGGTCACACAGAGTCGGACACGACTGAAGTGACTTAGCAGCAGCAGGGCATGTTATTAAGAAAGTCTCTCTCCTCCCAAGTCTAGCTTATGGTGTGTGTGTGTGTGTGTGCTCAGTCATATCCAACTCTTTGTGACCCCATAGACTGTAGTACACCAGGCTTCTCTGTCCATGAGATTTTGCAGGCAAGAATACTGCAGTGGGTTGCCATTTCCTATTCCAGGGGATCTTCCCAACCCAGGGATCAAACCCGCGTCTCTTAGGTCTCCTGCATTGGCAGGTGGGTTCTTTACCACTAGTGCCACCTGGGAAGCCTGTAGCTTATTAATAACACTAAATGAAATATTTCATTTCAGGTTGTGGACTCCTGAAAAGTTTTCTCATACACACTACGTCTGATATTTTGAAAAGTCATATTTTCTACCAAATGGCACTTTTTAAAAAAATCACATGTACTTGTTAGCATATTTTATTTTATAACTGACCCAGCTCATATTATTTTTATTTATTTAAATTGGAGGCTAATTACTTTACAATACTATTTCTCAAACTCTTAGGATTAATATATTAAATCAAACCAAATTCAATTAAAATCACATTTGGCTATTAATGAATGAAAAGTTACAAATTAGATTATTTAATCTAGAGAGAAATATACCCTTCCTTACCCTAGTCTAAAATTTTAACTCATTTTCTGCACCAGGAATAACATTCATTTCCTTCCAAGGACACACCTAGAGTGTCCTCTACATTGTGGTTTCAGAAAGACAAATCTTTAATTGATATGTTAGATCTGGGCTCTTTGACCTCATTCACGAGGTGGGGCATTCATAGATAGAGCAGTAAGAAAGCCATAATATAAAGAAGCATTTATCAGGAAACATTCCTTGTTGTCCAGTGGCTAAGAATCTGCCTTCCAATGCAGGGGATGTGAGTTTGATCCCTGGTCAGGGAACTGAGATCCCACATGTGATGAAAGACCCAGTATTCTACAACTAAGAGCCATAATTAAGACCCAATGCAGTCGAATAAAGAAATATTTTTAAAAAATAAATAGAAAAGGAAATACCATTTTACATCAGTCATATATATATATATATAAAAGCATATGTCATATAATGCAGAGACACATAATGGATTTTGCCTACACTATTATATGTACTTTGGCCAAAGATGAACTCAGAACCACTTTTCTTGTTAAATATGGAAGATTCATGTACTAAGTAGAAAAATATTGGGGTTCTGATTTGGGCAATATGAGGAAGTATTTGTGTGGCTTTGAATGGATCATCTGATTTCTGCCTGCTGTAGTTCCTTTTTGCTATAAAATTAAGAGGGCAGAGATGACTTCAGGTGTTTCTTTTTAAATTTTACCGTATATTTTAATGCAGAGAAATCACTCTTACCAAAAATGGGTAATGAAAATGTCAAAGTTAGAGTGGTTCTGAGGAACTGATGTGAGGATGGGAGGAAAAATAGAAAATTTAGAAATATATTTTTTCCCCAGATAAGAAAGTGATTTAGGGACTTCCCTCGTGGCCCAGAGGTTAAGACTTTGCCTTCCAGTGCAGGGGGTGGGGGTTTGATCCTTGATTGGGGAGCTAAGATACCACATGCTTCACGGCCAGAAAACAGAAACATGAAACAGAAGCAATATTGTAACAAATTCAATAAAGACTTTCAAATATGGTTCACATTTAAAAAAAAAAGAACTTTAGAAAGAAAAAAAGAAAGGCATTTAAATTCTGTTTTATGGAGGGTAGCTGCACAGAGTTGGACGTAAGAGAGAACTTGAAGTTTTCTTTGCTTCACCCTTTTCTTTCTGGGACCACTTATTACGAAACCATTCCAGCCAGGCTACCGCCTAATTGTTTAGAAGACTAGAGATTTCAAAACTTTTTTGTTTTTCAGATAGTGTCTTTAAAAAATATGACTTTTTTAGCTTCACCATTATGGTCTATTACTTATAAATAAGCAAGAATTTTCAAACGTGTGGTTGGTGTGGTGCATCTTCTACAAAATGTAGTTGCTTGATTCTCCCTATCACGGTTTTAAAAGCAAGTGAAACCCTGAAAGATAGGAAAACCCCATGCATAAGCATCTTTCCATGAAACTGTTTATAAAAATTAGAAAGCAAGTCTCCAAAATGCAAGATGTTACCAGGGGTTTATAACATTTCTGACTCTTTATAAATGTTCCAAGTCTACCCACATTAAATCCATCTTTTAAACCTTTTTTTCCCGCACATTTATAGAATTTTTCCAGTGATATTTGAGGTGCAGAATGAGCTTCTGCAAGACTTGAAATCCTCAAGCGCGTGCGTGCTGAGTTGCTTCAGTCGTGTCCAAATCTTTGTGGCCCTGTAGACCTTGGCCCACTAGGCTCCTCTGTCCATGGGATTCTCCAGGCAAAAATACTGGAGTGGGTTTGCTATGCCCTACTCCAGGGGATCTTCTCAACCCAGGGATCAAATCCATATCTCTTACATCTCCTGCGATGGCAGGCAGATTCTTTACCACCAGTGCCACCTGGGAAGCCCTTAAATCCTCACAGAGCAAATGAAATACGGAACTATACTACTTACTATGCTACTTAATGAAACAAACCATCCTATGTTAGAAACGTCTTCAAAGTGAAGGTCTTTCTTATTGTTCTCAAAACTCAATTAAGTAAAGTATATTATATTCTGAGGATTCTAGGGTACTATTTTCTCCCTAGTAATCTTCCAAAGTACTTGTGTTAAACTTGTCAGGCCATCAATATTCTGCTATTCCTTTTCCCCTGCGTACTACAATCTTTTAAACTTCCCTGTCATTTGCGGTCCCTTGTGTGTCTGTAAAACAACCACTCGAGTACCCCTGCCAATTTCTTAAGTACACACACTTATGCATGTTGTAAAAGGAGTATCATCAAGCTCTGATTTGAGATCATCATTTACGGATGCCCCCTCTGTGGCAGTACTAATAACAAAAACAAACAAATAAAATCCTTCCCAGGATAAGAAAACCTCCAAAGCATGAACTTATCCAGTCATTCTAAGTGGAACAAAAGAGCAGACAGAGCAATTAATTTTTGACCCATGACAATCTGCTTATTTCTTTACACATAAAAGTTATTACTCTTTTCTAAGCAGCCTTCCTACAAAACTATTGACCATAAAATTATCCATAAAAGCTGCTGAGAAACTAAATAATTAAAATTGCCTTTGGTCATAACTGAATTAAATACTTAAAGTTGATATGTTAATATTTTCCAACCTAGACTTGAAAACTTAGCCTAAAATGATCTTGTTGAAAGTGATGTAATTAAATGGCATTTACATTATTTCAGTGGAGTTGTTTTATTTCTAATAATGGAAGAGCTTTTAAAAATTCAGTGTTTTAATCTAATGTATATATTAATGTTCATATTACTGTGCAACATCCTCTTAAACTTCGATGCAGGTCTGTTTTATTTAGATTTTCTTATTTTTGTTCTACTCCAACATTGCCCTTTCCTTACTGTAATTTAATAGAAAAAGCATATAAGGATGCTATGCAGACAAATGTACAGCAGTCCTGTTAGCATTTAATCTCTTTATAGTTAAATGCAAATATTGCTGCTGATGGTCTTGGAATCTTGTTCAGTAATCGTTTGGGGAGCTTCCTTATCCATTTTTCAGGCTGTGTCCATTATAATCAGTCACTGAAAATTGTGATCTAGAATATTCATTCTTGATGAAAACAATAGAATTAAGGTACAGGGTTTTGGAAAATTGCTTTCATATTCAAGCAGGGCTACATACATAGAGACACCTTGTTGATGATTTTACTGCCTCAAAGAAAATGTATTGCTACTGCCACAAGCCTGTCTTTTGGCACTTTATCACTTACAAGTGATGATAAAATTGCAACAAAGAGACTTCTTTTTAATCTTATAGGTCATTGCTTGTAGTCTGGACTATCCACCCTTTTGTCCTCTTGTTTAGGCTAGATAAGGTGGAAAATTCCCTTCAGTTGTCTCTAAATTTCATTTAAAGCGTATGAAACAGACTTTTGTCTTCTGATCTTCAAGTCCCCAAATCTTATACTATATCAATTTTATTTCTTCATATTTTAAACTTAATTTTTAGAAAGAGGTCTGAATGTGTTTAAAATGTTCTTCATGAAACTAAACAACTGGGTGTATTTTGAAGGGTTCACATACTTTTAAAAATCATAAAAGGGGATATATATCTGACATCATGAGAATCCTGACAATAAAATAATTTTGTTACTGAGTTTCTTCTCATTATTATAACCATCAGTTTCTACTGTCTACTCACATAAAAATGGGCTTCCCTGATAGTTCAGTTGGTAAAGAATCTGTCTGCAATGTAGGAGACCCTGGTTTGATTCCTGGGTTGGGAAGATCTGTTGGAGAAGGGATAGGCTACCCATTTCAGTGTTCTTGGGCTTCCCTTGTGGCTCAGCTGGTAAAGAATCTGCCTGCAATGTGGGGGACCTGGGTTTGATCCCTGGGTTGGGAAGATCCCCTAGAGAAGGGAAAGGCTACCCACTCCAGTACTCTGGTCTGGACAGTTCCATGGCCTGTATAGTCCATGGGGTCGCAAAGAGTCAGACACCATTGAGCGACTTTCACTCACTTCACATAAGGATATTTATACAGATATCCAATCTGGCAACACATAGTTGCCAGAAGAATAGATATTTCTGATTATATTTTTCTAATTATTGAGCCCTTATATAACAAAAGATGAAGCAAATGAGAAAGAAAACACCAAAAAGAATCTACTTTGAGTCATTTATTTCTTTTGCTCTTTGATTTCTTTCTCACAGATTTTCTTTAGGTAATCCATCTATATATAAATCTATGATTGTATAGTGTCATAGTTTATTTCTCTTCCATAGATTGTGTTATTTTAACAATTTCCCAGTAATAAGGAAGACTTTGTCAATGCACTAAGCCTTACAGAAGAATATTTTAAATTATATAAAGGAGGAGAAAGACAACATTTTCTCCTAAGACAGCATTTGATTTCTATTAAAACACTGAGGAGGAGAAGGCAATGGCAAGCCACTCCAGTACTCTTGCCTAGAAAATCCCATGGACAGAGGAGCCTGGTGGGCTACAGTCCATGGGGTCACTACTAGTCGGACAAGACTGAGTGACTTCACTTTCACTTTTCACTTTCACACATTGGAGAAGGAAATGGCAACCCACTCCAGTGTTCTTGCCTGGAGAATCCCAGGGATGGCGGGGCCTGGTGGGCTGCCATCTATGGGGTCGCACAGAGTTGGACATGACTGAAGCGACTTAGCAGCAGCAGCAGCAAAACACTAAGGAGGCAAATTGGGATGTCTTTTTTTCAAGCGGTTCCAAACGGTTTATCTCTGATTTAAATATGCTGTCTGGCTTGATAGGCTCATTTTATAGGTAGATAAACCATGAAAAAGAAAGTTGGCAACTTTTTACATGTTTATTAAGTCAGGATAAGATGTTTAGAGAGCAAAAACACGCAGGGGATGAATTCTTAATAAAATGTCATGAGTGACAGCTTCCATTTACTGAGCATCTACTATGGCAGGCACTTTGCTTGGTATGTTATATTCCTCCCCTCTAAGTACTGACTGCAGTCTCAGAAAGCATACATTATCATACCCATCTAACATGAGAAAATGCATACATAAGGATATTTGGTGTCCAGCTGTGAAAGGCAGGGCCCAAATTCAAGTAATGTTTTGTTAACTACTAAAAATGTTCTGATGGAGAAGGAAAAGGCAACCCACTCCAGTATTCTTGCCTGGGAAATTCCATGGACAGAGGACCCTGGTAGGTTGCAGTCTGTGGGGTTGCAGAGTTGGACACAACTTAGTGACTGAACAACACAACAAAAATGGTCTGAACAAAAGCATATTGTACTTTTGCTAACAGAGGCTTGATAAAGAAGTGGAATTTAATAAGAACTTAAAGGGTCACTCTCATTGGATTTCTGTCTTACTCGCCAGGCTCTCTGCAGGGTTGCTATTGGCTTTCAGCTTCGAGATCTGTGGTTGAGCACTCTGTCTATGAGATGCATTTAGATGATCATGCATGAGATCATCTTCTAAATGTGTCTCCAGATAAGGGAAAACATATTTGAGAGGAGGATTTGTTGGAAGCAGCAGTGCCTGATTTTCTTTCTCATTAGTTTTTACTTTGTCTTGAGTACAAGGCCCACATCTTTTTTTTTGCGGTGGGGGGTTGACCCTCATATGTATATATATATATATTCTGTTTTCATTGTTATTTTTTAAATTTATTTATTTTAATTGGAGGCTAATTAATTCACATTATTGTATTGGTTTTTGTCATACATTGACATGAATCTGCCCTGGGTGTACATATGTTTCCCATCTTGAACCCCCCTCCCACTTCCTTCCCCCTCCCATCCCTCTGGTTCGTCCAAGTAAGCCAGAAAGAAAAACACCAATACAGTATACTAACGCATATATATGCAATTTAGCAAGATGATAACGATAACCCTGTATATGAGACAGCGAAAGAAACACAGATGTATAGAACAGTCTTTTCGAATCTGTGGGAGAGGGCGAGGGTGGGATGATTTGGGAGAATGGCATTGAAACATGAATATGTGAAACGAATCGCCAGTCCAAGTTCGATGCATGATACAGGATGCTCGGGGCTGGTGTACTGGGAAGGCCCACATCTCATGAGGTCATCTAGTAGGCATGCTGTCCCACATTGTGGGTGTGACTATACACATCTGCATTTGTAGGACACCACCCACTCTTTGCCTCTTATCATGGGCAGCTTTGTGCAAGCAGCTTTGTTAAATGGTTTACAGACTCAAATATAAAGAAGAAACGACAAGCGATTGACTCAACAGTCCTTCCCCTTTCCTTCCTCCTAACATCACCGTGAACTGATAAGCTGGAATAGAAAAGACCACTTGCCACTGCCCTGACCCTGTCTAAAAATGCAACTTTCATAAGTACACTCAGAGGCAAACAAGGGAAGTAGATCCATTCTTAGACTTTGTCTGGGTGTGCTTTTAAAATATGATGGTACTTGTAAAGTCTGAGTAAGGTGATAAACAGCAACCATGACTAGTTTTAAATTTTATTTTTTAAAGTAGTCTGATTTTAATATTTTAAAGTCTTCATTGAATTTGTTGCCATATTGCTTCTACGTTTTGTTTTTTCAGGCACGAGTCATGTGGGAGCATATCTCCCTGAACAGGGAAGGACCCTGTAACTCTTGCATTAGAAGCTGAAGTCACAACCATGGGACTACCAGGGAAGTCCCTAAATTTTATTTCTGAAGAATTAAAAAAAATTAAAGTTGAGGTCTAATTGACATATATAACATAATACTCGTTTCTGGTACAAAACATGATGATTCAATATGTGTATGTACTGAGAAATGATCAACACAATAAATCTAGTTAATATTATCACCTTATGTAGTTACAAAAAAATTCTTGAGAATTTTTAGGATCTGCTCACTTAGTGACTCTGAAACATGCAGAATTATTAACTAGAGCCACCACACTGTACATTATTTCCTCATGACTTATTTATTTTATAACTGGAAGTTTGTACCTTTTGACCCTGTTCACCCATTTCTCCCTGTCCCTCCCATCCTCCTGCCTCTGGCAATCATCACTCTGTCCTCTGTACATAAGCCATGACTATGTCATACATCTTTGCATGGTGCCCAGAATTGCCGTCAATGAAAAATCACAGAAAGACATTAGTTAATATTTATGATGTCAGAAGACTGCTAGAAACTCCATATCTCACAGTTTCTGTTTATAGATAAAGGCTTCAGGCTCACAGTTTTATTTTGGACAGAGTACCTGCAATGCTACCTCAGAAATTTCCTCCCCCAGAGCTGCTTTAAAATCACAAAATACTTATGAATTCTTTTGTTTATTCTGTGCATTGGAAGTCTTATTTTTGCATCTAGAAGCTTTTTAAAGTTTTCTCCATAATTATAAAAAGTGCCTGTATGTGTGACCAGAAATTCTTTAATGGTGAATGTTTAAAGATTCAGAGGATTAATTGGGTCATTTGTAAAAATATCACAGCCTGTGACTTGCTAAAGAATGTTTTTGCCTCATGCAAATGGGGAGGTACTCTTAGGATTTCCTTAAGAAAATGAATACTTCCTCTAGGAAATAGAACAGAATCTTTAAAATCAGGATCTTCCCACTAAAACTTTGCTGGAAGATAAATTATTATGTTGGGGAATACAGGAGTAGGATGGTGTTGAGGCCTCAGTTGGTGTCAGGGCTTCGAATTCTTATAAGAAACTGATAGGGATAGAGTAGGATAATTAAACAGTTGTTTTAGAAATCCCACTAGGAGATTAGACAGAAAGGGAATTTTAAGAGCATTTGGGAGACTGTGGTAAGCTAATGACCACTCAAGAAAAGAATTCAGTAACCTAGAAAAAAATCAACTCTACTTTGAAGGAAGACCAAGCACATTCAAGTGCCAAGCACTCTCAAGCCACAAGTTCTGATAGTTAAAACATAAGACAATAGATATGGGGTCTGAGTCTTGTTACATGAAGTCAGGGAGTTAATGGGCCTTGAGGAGTAGCATCTCTGTATGTACTAATGTAGCTAATACAGGAATATAGGTGAAAGGTGAAAGAAAGTAGGGGAAATGAGACATTGTATCAAAATCTGAGATGAATATGTTACCATTCTTCTGTTAATACACACATCATTTAAATACACTATGACAGTCCTGGTTAGACCATCTTGACATCTGCCCAAGAATGAAGAAGAAAATGGTTTTCTCCTTTTCTTACTTTTTCTTTGATTTGAAAATTACAGTCCTCTTTGCTTGCTCACTTGTATTTCTCATAGTATCCTATAACAATAATCTCACTCTTTACCTGTCACTTTGTCTCTTGCTGAATTCTTTCTGAGCCAAGACAAAAGAATCTGACCTTCAGTAAGTCCTGAGACCACGTGATCAGTTTCAATTAAAAGTCAGTGAATTTGAGTCCTCTCCTAAGTCAGGGAATGGGGGTTCAATCTGAGGTCCCAATCTGAGGTGTGGCTGGGTTTGAGTTCTTTCTGAAGGACTGTGGTTTCAAAACTAATGTTCATTTCTTTACACTTGCAGATCGACACACTGGATTTCATTAGTAAAATCAAAGATGATTTGATTCCTAGTAGACTTCCATAATATAAGACACATGTACATCAGAAAGTCAATTTATTAATTTTAATTGGGAGTTCCAGTGACTGGCTGTGTATATCTTCTTAGGACATTATCCCTTTTCTTAGTGTGAAGATTCCCGGGAAGCCAAATATAAAATACCTTGGTGATCACAGATGAGTTCAAATATTCAGTAATGTTTCCTGGTGAGAGTTTATGGAAACATTCTTTCGCCACAGGGGATGATGTATCTCACATATAGGAATGTGTGCACACTTGAGATCCTGCCTTTCTATCATCTATACTGTGGTCAACAAAAGAGCCATTTATGGCATCCGAAATGGTTGCAAAGAGCTATTACTATTATTGGTGGTGGTGGTGGTGGTGGTAGTGGTGGTTGAATCTAAGATCTAATTTTTTTCTCTCTCATCTCTATGCTCAGGCTGTACAGTATCACTTCTTCTTGCTGTTGATGTGTTCCCTTCAATGTTTCCAACTTTTAATGTCTTGCTTCTAATTTGCTATAGACAGAGTAAACAAATATGAGGCAGTTAAAATTATGTCTAAAGTTAGGGTTAGGTACAGAGAGTAAAGGCCTAAAGATTTCTTCAGTGAGCAGAGAGCTCATAAAACTCAGTCTGTATGTTATCTGTCTTGACTATTCAAATAAATACCTTTATTACTTCCTGATATTTGCTGTTTTCTAGATAATCGAAGTTACTAGATAAATGATGTCTGTGTCTCTGAGGTGTTGACATATTGCTGTTATACATGGTCAGTTCTGATTGAAGAGGCCTCAGTAGGATATGTCAAGTTAAGCTACATAATAAGTGGGCCTCTATTAAAAGAAAAGATCCACTATATTTTCTTTAGGGATGGGACACAGAAATAGTTTCTCCAGATGCCTGAACCTAATACTCCTGTAACTTAGTTCATACCTGAGACTACATTCATTTTAACTTCGAGTTATAGCTTTCACCTAGAGAAATATTTACTACCCATTTTGAAATATCTTAAAATACTGCAAAAATGTCCATCAATCAGGATCCTAAAAATATTTATTGATTTTTATCCTTTGGAAACCTCTGCCATCATTTAATGCTACAGTTTTAAATAGACTAGTTTTAGTAGTCAAGTTGCGATTGGATACCCCCAACCCCACCTAAGGTAGTTGCTATCATTTTATATCTCCTCATAAAACTGTATCATATAATCAGCATAAGGTCAGGAGAAGTTGAATCTAGTAATGAAACAGTTTCCAGGAGATGACTGATTTTATCCCAATTCCTGTTTTTTATAGATCTATCTTATTCACAGGATGATTCAGAAAGTTTTCTGCAGAACAACATTCATGACATCTATGAATATTTCTTTCCCTACCTCTTGTGATGAAAACGTAATTCATTTTCACTTTCCCAATAATAGATATTTTTTTAAAAGTCAGAATATAATTTCTAGGACCTACCCTATAGCACAGGCAACTCTGCTCAATTTTATGTGGCAGCCTGGATGGGAGGGGAGTTTGGTGGAAAATGAATACATACATATGAATGGCTGAGTTCTTTTGCTGTTCACCTGAAATTATCACAACATTGTTAACTGGCTATACTCCAATACAAAATAAAAAGTTAAAAAAATATAATTTCTAACAAATTCCTATGATGACATGTATATGAAGTATAATTTGATGTCAGTTATTTGTAAATAGGTGACTTTATCTTATTCCTTAAGTCATCTGCAAAATTTGCTCTAATTTTAAATTAAATCTACCTTTAAAGTATATTGATATAACTCTTGAAGAGATCCTCTGGGTCAATTCAATGTTTTGTTTTCTACAGGAAAAGGCATGAACAAAGCAATGATAAGTAGGGCATTTCAAAAAAGTCATATGAATTATGATCAAATTAAGATTTCAGTTAACTTTGAAATTCCTTTAACTATATTCATTTACAGTAACATAAAAATATTTTCCCCACTTCGTTCCAAACCATCATCATACTTGAAATCCATTCATTTTTATCTTTAGGAATTTCTTAGCATCACTCAAAACAGCTAAGAATATTAAACTTTCAATTAAAAATTAATTCCTAAGTTCATTTACATACCTTAATCACATGCTAATTTTTCTTGTAAAAATAAATGCAAACAAATACTTATTGAAAATACAAGTGGCATAAAAATCCATCAAGAAAAAAATGTAAAACCTCAGGTTTCTTTAAATCCCACAATGTCTGAATGTTTGATGGATACATTGGAGATAAAAGAAGTCTTTGTTTAAAACTTTTTTTTCATTACTAGAGAATGATGAAGTAACTTTTCCACCAAGGAATGAAACATTAGACTTGTACCTGAATGCCATCTAATGTGAGCAAATATGAGCATTTGAAGTTTCATTTTTGAGGCTGAAAAACAAGTACACTTGAATGCTAGAGGCTAAGGAATGAGAAGAAAAAACTAGAGAAATGACCTGGAGAAATGTAATATGATCCGTATCTTAGTGCATCTGGCATCGTTTAGGGATATCTATTCTTCCTATCTGTTGTTCTAATCTAGTGTTCTCAGTTTTCCTTTAATAATACTGAATCTTGGTTTTTGGCCTCATGTGTTTCATTTATTACTCTTTTTCTGTTTATAGAGATACAGATCAGAGCATCCAAGGAGTCAATTAAAAAAAAACAAGCAAACAAAAATGCTAGAAGATAAAGACAGCTGTGGATGTTAGGACCCCAGAGCTCATAATCAGATTTCATTTGCTTTGACTACTGAGAAGATGCACAGGATGGAAATGGAGTGCTCATTTACTCATATGCGGCTGTTCCAACAAAGCTCTTGAAAACCTCCTTGTCTAAAAATGCCATAATTACACTAAAAGACAAAGAGAAAATCTTGAAAATTATTTGCAATATTTATGACAAGGAAAAGCCTCTTCTGTTCTGTCACGTCCGACTCTATGCGACCCCGTGGACTGTAGCCTACCAGGCTTCTCCATCCATGGGATTCTCCAGGCAAGAATACTGGAGTGGGTTACCGTTTCCTTCTCCAGGGGATCTTCCCGACCCAGGGATCGAACCCGGGTATCCCGCGTTGGAGGCAGACGCTTTAACCTCTGAGCCACCAGGGAAAAGCCTCTTAGTAGCTGTCAAAGAGTCAAACCAATGAAAAACAACAACAGCAACATGAATTGCCCCTCATAGAAATATTTATAACAGCTCTGGGTTGAAATGGTGAAAAATTGATACCAACTGACCAGTGTAATGGTAGAGAATTGTTCACTGATTAATGGAAGAGTGATATAAGGAATATTACACAACCATTTAAATAAGGATTTAGAAATATATTCACTATTTTAAAATCATATTATGATCAGCAGGTTCTGACCATAGAAGTGTTTTAATTCCAAGCTAAATAGAATGCATCTTCTAAGAACAAAATAGCATGGAACCAGATACAAGAATCCATGAATCTCTGAGAAGTCTTCAGGCTAAGCAAGGTGATTGAAAGTAGCTAATTACCTCAGATTTCACGTCTCCTAAGCTTGGTAAGATTGCACTTCCCTGACCCCTTAGAGTTAGGATTGGTCATGTGACTTATGTTATATAGGAACAGAAACAGTGATGTCACTTTTACGAATAAGTTCTCTGACCCGATGTGATACTATACCATCTTGCTATACTTTCTTCTTTCCCTCTATTCTGTCAATATTCAACAAAGTGACTGTTCCATTAGCTTAGAGAAGTCTGGAATGAAGATAGCACAGCACAGACCCATAGCTGATCCAGGATGGATATGAGAAATAAATCTTTGTGATTTTAAGTCACTGCAATTTAGGGGCTGCATGTTACTGTTGTAGAACCCAGCCTGTGCTGACTGACAACCTGCTTCTGAAGTAATAAACTTAGTGTCTGCTAAGTTTTACTTATCTAGTTCTTATCCTGGCTCTACTGCTAAACAGTTGTTATCCTGAGTAAATTATCCAAATATTAACAGAATTATGAGCCTCAGCCTCCTTATATGCATGTACATGTATAGCTGATTCACTATGCTGTACAGCAGAAACTAACACAGTATTGTAAAGCAAGTATACTGCAATAAAAAAAAAACTGTATGTGTTATAGGTATACATTTATGAGCCTCGCTATTTCTCCATAACCGATATGATGCCATAAATTTAGTGTGACAGGATTATAGCCAGGTGAGAGCATGATGTGGACAGAAGGCCATCATACTGCTGCTGGCAGGAGTAAGTCGCACCATGGTCCTCTGTGCTTTCAGAGAGGCCACTTCCACTCCTCCAGCACTGAAATATTTACCAGTGAACACGTGGTAAGAACACTTCCATCATACCCTCAATCTGTATACTTCAATCACCACAAGGGACTCAGGTATACCATTTCTTCCCTTGCCATCTGAACCCTTATCCTCAATATGGTTATGTACTTCCTCTAATCTGACCCCATGTTTAATACACCCTCAGTGTTCAAAATCCTCCCACCACATCCTCTGGAATTCAGCCTTTCATCCTCAACCTCATTTCTGTGCGCACTCCCTTTATGCTCTCATTGTAAATGAAATCTGGCTTCTCCCCAGAATATGGTTTCTCCGCTGCCTTCAGAACATGATTGCTGTCTCTCTTCCCTTCAGTGTATCACTAGGCCTCCTTGTTCTTCTCAAATCCTGCTCCTTCCAGACTCCATGGTTACCATCCTCATTGTTTTCACTCTCATGCTGTAATCTGAGTTCATATCACACTCCAAACCCTTCTTGCTCTAGACCCTTGCTTATGGTTCCTTATTCCTGTTTTTGATACTACTCCTGTAATAATTCATAGTGGTTTTGTATAGAAAAAGAATGACCCTGACCTCTCAGTGCCTGACCTCCTTTCTGTGCATGGCATTTCTTAGAATCCTCCCTGCAGGCCCTGTAGACATGCTCTGCTGTTGCTGCTGCTGCTAAGTCGCTTCAGTTGTGTCTGACTCTGTGTGACCCCATAGACGGCAGCCCACCAGGCTCCACCATCCCTGGGATTCTCCAGGCAAGAACACTGGAGTGGGTCACCATTTCCTTCTCCAATGCATGAAAGTGAAAAGTGAAAGTGAAGTCGTTCAATCATGTCCGACTCCTAGTGACCCCATGGACTGCAGCCCACCAGGCTCCTCTGTCCATGGGATTCTCCAGGCAAGAGTACTTGGAGTGGGGTGCGATTGCCTTCTCCGAGACATGCCCTAGGTTTTATCATTGACACTAATTGCACAGCCTCCATCAATTCAGGTTTGCAGATCACAATTGATCACCAATTTTCATTTCGTTGCTCACATTCTTCAGTACCCTATAGCCAACAATCCTTCTACCTCTCTGGGTCCTAAGATTCATTGGCCCTAAGAACCCTTCCCTGTTCCTCAACCTTCTTATTGAATTCCATGGTCTATCATTATAATTCCATTGTTTATACCCTCACCTACCACATTCTCCCCACTGCATTTCAACATCCTCAATAGTAAAACCTCAACCTCAATAGTTAAACTCAACTATGTACTATATAGTTAAACTCAAGCTTGGCCTGTTCAAGGTCTACACCTGTGCTGCTGAGCCTGTCTGGAGCAAACCACCCAGACATGCTCACTGGACCACCAACCTCAAGTGATGCCTGAAAATGCTATGTTGCCCTGTTTGTCTATATGTGCTCTCTCTCCTGATCATTTCATACCTAATCATCTCTTCTCAAACCTTCAATACCCCTTAGCAATCCTCAGTTTTTCAGATGATCTTTCTTTCTATCTCTCTGTCAAAACAGAAATAATTAGGGGCTTCCCTGGTGGTCCAGTGGTAAAGAATCTGCCTGCCAGTACAGGACTCAGGGTTCGATCCCTGGTCCAGGAAGATCCCACATGCCATGGAGCAACTAAGCCCATGTGCCACAACTACTGAGCCTGAAGTGTTACAACTACTGAAGCCCGCATGCCCTAGAGCCCATGCTCTGCAACAAGAGAAGCCACCACAATGAGAAACCTGCACACCACAGCTAGAGAGTAGCTTCTATTTGCCACAACTAGAGAAAGCCCGCATGCAGCAATAAAGACCCAGTGCAGCCCAAAATAACAAAAAAAAAAGCCAATTAAAAAAAAATAGAAATAATTAGCAGAAAACTTCAATGAGCTCCCTTCCTAACTTTGCCTCCTATGGATGAATTGTCTGAGTCCCTGCCTAAAGCTGACCCTTTCACTTGTTTTTGGATCCTATTCTTTTTTATCTACTCTGAGACATTACTACTACAATTCTCTCCTCTCTCTTTTCTAAAAGGAACCTTCCTGTGCATCATTGCAAATATCCATTTCTCTGCTTTCCTTTGCAGTAGAACTCCATGGAAGAGTTGAATCTGCTTCCTGCCTTTACTTTCTCTGTTCTTTACATCTTTGGGTATCAGTTGCAGAATCCTCCAGTGATTCATTTACAGGAAAAGGGAAAGTAGATGAGGAAAGAAAAGAGAGATATAGACAAAGCATCTGCGAGTCACATTTTCACCAGATCCCTGTCTCTTTAAAGCTATCCTGATAAATAACCAACTGCCTCTTTTACTCCTGCCCGCATCTTTCCCTGGTTTCTTACCATTGAGAGAAGCCTTATGTCAGGGCCTGAGTCAGTTTTCAGGCCAATGACCTAAACATTTCTGCTGGACCAAACCAGAAGTAGACTTTCCAGCAGACAATAAATCCCACGTAACGTATTTCTCCAAGCGTCTGTGTTCTTTTGGTCACAGAGAAAATGAACAAGTCACACAAATTCAGTATGGGGGGTAGAAAACAATTATCCTACAAGATCAAGCAAGCATAGGATAGGAATGAAAGTGCAAATTATTCTCCAGTTTATTTCTGAGATTTTTGGATTGAACTGCTTCTTAACTACAAAGAACTATGAGAATTAAATGGGTAGTTCAGCAGGAGTTGTTTTAAAATTAAAGACTGACAAATATTTTGCCAAGGCTATGTTTGGGTGTTTAAATACTTTTGATGTTTAAGTTGCATAGATTGTGCTGGTAGTTGTAATATCTACTTAGCGTGTATTTTTATACGCATTTCACTTATAGCTTGATATCTAAGTAAATAAGTTTCCTGAATTGAAAACACTTCTACATTATTGCTAAAATTCTACAGGTTTAACCTAATCTGATTTGCAAATTACTTTTTAAAATGAATTATGTATCATCTTTATAAAAACCTTTGAGTAACTGATTCCCTTTCCAAGGTCCCTTACGATGACCCTTAAGCCACCCTTGAATACTTATTTTTAGTCTGTCTCATCTCGAATGATGAAATATTTGAAAACATCTAATCACAACTTTCAGCCAACTTTCTGAGATGAATTTGCAAAGTCATATATTTTGCTTTCCTTGACCCCCTCAAAGTGCAATTTCTGTGTCCTGGTTTTTGAAAGGGAGAGAACCAATTAGTCACATGCTAATCAGAACTTTTGGTGTGAATGTGTAATGAATCATTTTTTTGGAATCAATCATTACTTTTTTTTTTTCCTTTTCTACCAAAGAGCCAACTCTGACACAAATTGCAATGGATCATTTAGGAAGAGATAATAAGAAACAGGTTCTATCAGAAATGAAAGAAAATCCATATATTTTCCAGAAGCTGCCTGCTTCAAGAGGCCCTTATCTTATTGATCCTTATTCTTCCATGTCTAAATTTCTGGGCTCACATCCCAGAGTTTCTGACCCGTCAGAGAAGAAGCAGTTTTCGCCATTAAGTGTTCCAAAAGTCCTTTGGATTTTCAAGGTTTAACCTTTGCTCTCCACAACCATGCCAAGCCAACTTACTGAGAAAATTAAATATCATCAGGCCACTTGAGGCCTATCACCACTGGAAAGTAAGAATGCTAGTCATTTTCATCCATCCATCCATCCGTTCACCCAGCCATTCACCCATCCTTCCTTTCATTCATTTCTCTATTTACTCAACAAAATTGAGCATGTCAGACTCTGTGCCAAGCACGAAAGACACACATGTAATTGAGACATAGCTGGCACCTTTACGGAGCTTATATGTAGCGGAGGAAACACAGATAAAATAAATAAATAATGCAATACATCCTGGGAAGAGGTTATTGTTAACTCTGGGTCTGCATATCTTGTCAGAGCTCTGCCAGAATCCTCCTGGAGGGGATATTTACTTTGTTGTTGTTGCTGTTGTCATCTGAAATCCTTCTGTTATGAGTCTTGGTAGGAGGAAAGGGCTATCTCCTATTTTTTTCTTTTTTAAATTTAATGCGGTCTATTTTTTTCTTCTTTTGTAAATTGGAGCATAATATCTTTATAATGTTGAGCTAGTTTCTGCGGTACAATGAAGTGAATCAGCTATATGTATACATATATCCCTGGCCTCTTAAATCTCCTTCTCACCCCGCCCCTCTAGGTCATCACAGAGTATCGAGCTGAGCTCCCTGTGCATAGCAACTTGCCACTAGCTAGCTATTTTACACATATTTTATATATGTCAACCCCAGCCTCCCATTCATCCCATCCCTTCCTTCCCCATCATGTCCACACGTCTGTTCTCTATGTCTGCATCTCTATTCCTGCCCTGGCAATAGGTTCATCAGCACATTTTTCTAGATTCCACACAAGCATGTTAATATACTACATTTGTTTTTCTCTTTCTGACTTCACTCTGTATGACTGTCTCTATCCATCCACATCACTACAAATGACCCAATTTTGTTCCTGTTTATGACTGAGTAATATTCCCTTGTATCTATATGCCACACCTTTTTTTATCCACTGTTAAACATCTTATATCTTTTCTTTCCCAGGCTCCCTTGCAGATAGGTTTTGAGTACATGACACCTAGGTTCCTTCAGAGGAATGTCTCTGCCATTTATTTAAGGTGGTGGCAGTGGTTGGTAGTGGTGCTGGTGGCTGTGTAAAGAGTACAGTGTTGGAGCACCGGGAGATGAGCAGCAAGGCCCCCAGGACACCTGGCAGTGGTTTACCTGGATGCATAGCCCCATGCCTCTTCTGTCCTCCTAGTCATTCTGTGGGTTACCTACTACCCTTCTAAGGAATTTCTTTTCTGCTTACATCTAGCAGATACCCAAATTTTTAAGTACATTGGAAGCCAAAATTTTTGTTTGTTTTTGGAGGGTTGCTTGTTTTGTTTGGAAGGTAATGACCTAGATACCAAATGTATAAGAGATGTTTACATTGTGACATTATTTAGAACTTGAATTAATTAGGGTGAGTTCAGGGACACACTTGGATTCTATACTTCTCTAATCAGGACATTTTGAAACTGTAAAGCCATGTTTATCAGAAATGTCCACAGGTTTTTAAACTATGGTTTTATTGATCAAAAAGTTTTCATCATCTCCAAAATACTAATTGCATTTATTATTGGTTTCAGACATTTTCTGAAAAGATTAGGTTGATACTTTTAATGATTAACCTGGTTCATGCTTTGTCCTTTTTAATTTTCTCTTTTGAATGTTTAAAAAGTTGTTTTGCTTCATTTTATGATTGTTGAGATTTGTTATTTTACATACATTTAAAGAGATCATGTTGGAACATGAATTTTGGGCAAAACAAAGCACAGATGATGAAGGCACATTTAAAATTATTTCAAATAAAAATTTAGGTGGTTCTGAAGGAATGAGGTCCCAGAGAAACACTGAAAATGACTTTGTCAATAAATTATATCTGAAGCTCCAAATGACTATCTAATTTGGACACTTATGAATTGAATTATGATTCTGATTACTGCTCTATTAATATTGATTTTGTGCTTAATTTTATTTCTTACTTAAAGAGGAATTAACATAAAGCACATTTTTTAGGGTACTTAAATGTGAGAATTATTTTTACAGGGGGAGTTTCTAACCCACTGAAAATAGTAACTTTTTAAACTTTTCTTTATATAGTCTCTGAAATAAATATAACAAAGATCATCAATTTTTCCTATCTTTCAAACTATGATTTCTTGAGTGTTTTAATTTACTAGGAGTTAAGGAAATGTGTTTTTTATGTAATTAGAATAAGAGTAGGTACACTAGGACTATTTATAGGAGCAGTCCCATTCTTCCATGCAATGTCTCTAGAACTCCATCAAAGCATTGTGTTTTAAAGTCAATTGAGGGACTTCCCTGGTGGTCCAGTGATTAAGACTCTATGCTCCTAATGGAGGGGTCACAGGTTCAATCTCTGGTCAAGGAACTAATATCCCACATGCCCACAGGCTGTACAGCACATTCAAAATAAAAAAAAAGAAAAAGAAATATTAAACAAATAAAAATTAGAAAATCAATTTAAGAAGTCCATTTGTCAGTATGGCTATCTCATTAACTTTATATTTTATTTGTATGTGTAGAATAATTTCAGGTTGATTTCAGTATTTAGGAAATACACAAATATTATACAAATGAACTTATAAACAAAACAGAAATAGGCCCACAGACACAGAAAGCAACTTTATGATTACCAAAAGGGAATACAAGGGGAGGGATAAATTAGGAGGTTGAGATTAACATGTATATATACATACTACTATATATAAAATAGATAACAAATAAGGACTTACTGTATAGCACAGGGAACTATACCAATATTTTTAACAACCTATAAGGAAAAAGGACACACACACACACGTATATATATATATCTGAATCACTGTACTGTATACCTAAAAATAACACAACATTGTAAATCAACCATATTTTAATAAAAAATTCAGTTAAACTAAAAGGCAAGTTACCGAAATATGTATACCAGGGAGTTGGTATAGCATCAGAATCTCTATGCGGTTTAGGAGGTGAATTTTGCTAAATTTTTAGTGTCAATTTTGTACTCCATATAGCAAGAACCCCCAAAATTAAAAAAATAAGGATTATGAGTGTTTCCATTTTGTTGGTGGTTTCCTTTGCTGTGCAAAAGCTTTTAAGTTCAATTAGGTCCCATTTGCTTATTTTTTATTATGTTTCCTTTGCCTTAGGACAAAGATTCAAAAAACATTGCTACAATATATGTCAAGGAGTGTTCTGCCTATTTTCTCTTAGGAGTTTTATGGCTTTCAGTCTTATATTTTAGGACTTCAATCCATTTTGAGTTTATATGGTGTGACAAAATGTTTTAATTTCATTTTTTTATATGTATCTGTCCAGTGTTCCTAGCGGAGAAGGCAATGGCAAGCCACTCCAGTACTCTTGCCTAGAAAATCCCATGGATGGAGGAGCCTGGTAGGCTGCAGTCCATTGGGTTGCTAAGGGTCGGACACGACTGAGCGACTTCACTTTCACTTTTCACTTTCACACATTGGAGAAGGAAATGGCAACCCACTCCAGTGTTCTTGCCTGGAGAATCCCAGGGACGGGGGAGCCTGGTGGGCTTCCTTCTATGGGGTCGCACAGAGTCGGACACGACTGAAGTGACTTAGCAGTAGCAGCAGTGTTCCTAGCACCAATTATTGAAGAGACTATCTCTTCTCTATTGTATATTTTTTCCTCCTTTGTTATAGATTAAATGATCATAGGTTCATGGGTTTATTTCTGGGCTTTCTATTCTGTTCCACTGATCTGTGTGTCTGCTTTGTGCCAGTATCATAGTGTTTTGATTACTCTAGCTTTGTAGCATAGTCTGAAGTCACCGAGTGTGATTCTTCCAGCTTTATTTTTTTTTTCTCTAGATTACTTTGCCTTTTTGCAGTCTCTTGAGGTTCTATATAAATTCTAGGGTTATTTGTTCTAAAGATAACCTACTAAATGGGAGAAAATATTTGCAAATGATATGACTGATGAAGGATTAATCCAAAATACATAAACAGCTCATGTGGCTCTCTCTATATATACACACACAAACAGACACATACACACACACAAATACACATACAACACAGGGAAATAAAGCCATTATTTTATAATAACTTTGAATGGACTATAATCTATAAAATACTGAATCACTATGTAGTATATCTTATATTAATATAATATTTCAAATCAACTATACTTTAATTAAAAAAGAATCATGAGAAGTTACCATAATTAGATATAAATGATATCTTAACTATTAAACTATAGCATCTTAGGAAATTATTTTTTAAATGTACTTATGACCACTTTGGGCTTCCCTGGTAGCTCAGTTGGTAAAGAATCTGCCTGCAATGCAGGAAACCCCAGTTTGATTCCTGGGTCGGGAAGATCCCCTGGAGAAAGGATAGACTACCTACTCCAGTATTCTTGGGCTTCCCTCATGACTCACCTGGTAAAGAATCCACCTGCATTGTGGGAGACCTGGGTTTGATCTCTGGGTTGGGAAGATCCCCTGGAGAAGGGACAGGCTACCCACTCCAGTACTCTGTCCTGGAGAATTCCAAGGACTGTATAGAGTCAGACACTACTGAGTGACTTTCACCTTCAATTTGGGATATTTAATTTTATATTTCTTAATCCAGCTCAGAACCATCAAGAATCTCCATAGAAAAAAATAGAAACACAACTTGGTTAAGCCTCATACAAATCACTCAGCTATCTATAAATGCATGATTTATGCAGTCCAGAAAGTCAGACATCAAATTCCTTAGCTGTGTTTGCATTAGAAACTTATTATCATGTAAAAACCCATGGTTTTTCTCTTAAAAGTACACATCACACAAAAAGAGAAGTAGAAATATCTTATTATAATTGCCAGCATCACAATTTGATGGTAAAGTGATTCAAAATTATTAACAATGTCACAGAAGCCAAGACAGATGGATTTCTTATAAAGAAGTCCATGAAAATCATGTTAAAGTGAATGTGAGAATTACAGAAGATTATTTACAATACAATTACCTAGGACATTTGAGCTGAAAAGAAAACAAAAAGGACACAAATGGATGGGGGAAAATGACATAAAGCACTTTTTTCTTTAAAGAGAAGCCAGTTAGGAAGGGGCTTGGGAACATTTAAAATGTAACAGAGCTATGTGCGATTTTCTTCCAGGACTGAGAACCATAGCGTTATCCAGTGAAAAATGAATAAGAGACTTTTATTGCTGCTGAGGGATTCCCTGGGCCGCCTGTGATAGCTCTGGTCTGAGGCTCTGCTTGAAGGTTATGTGAAGACTTTGTCATTCAAAGTCGGCACCACTGACAAGCAGTATGCTCAGAAGGGCTACCCTGAGCCCCAGTGCATAAGCAAAGGGGTGAGATATATTAATAGATGCGTGGACTCTTTCTAACGCGCCACAATTACTCATTCAGATTTATGGTGTATGATTTTGACTCACTCTGACCAGGGTCACTGATCATGCTGTAAAGAGTTCATCATCAATAAATACATATAGATCACTGAAGCTGAAGTCTGCACAACTCCGTGTAGACATTGCAATGGAACATCAGTCCTTAAACTGTGGTCATTCGCACTTTTGATCCCAAACAGTCCTTCCCTACGTTGATCAACCACTATTTTCAACAGACTCTGAACTAAATAATTTTTTTCACTGTTTCTCAAAAGCAAATTCTCTTGCACAAACCAGAGATTTACTGCTCCACAGGACATTAAAAACATTCCAAAGGTTTTGATGGCCATCTTTAAAAAGAAGTCCCCAAAAGATTTTGAAATGCCAGCATCACTGGAATAAAGGCAAGATTTCCCAAAGTAATTACTTTGACAGAGACATCTGTAATTCGGGATTTATATGTACCTATTTGCAAATTCTGAAATCTTCATCAAAATATCAGTTGTTTAACCTTATATTGCCTTAACTCTTGATTCTTCCTTTAGAAAAGGAAGATTACTCACTTATCAATCGTCACCATTTCAGTAAATGGCTACCCTCATAGTTTGTTAGTCTAGAATCCTATGGTCATCATTGACACCTTCAATATTTTGTAGCCACAACCAATCTAACAACAAATCTGACTAAGACAATGGAGCAGTTTAGATGTGTAGAGAAACTTCTCCAGGTTATTACATCTAAATTGTAGCTAAAAGATGAGTTTTTTCTTTTGCTTATTTCTTTGCTACACCATGCAGCATGAGAGATCTAAGTTCCTTGACCAGGGATCCAAACTGTGTCCCCTGCATTGCGAGCGTGGAGTCTTAATCACTGGACTGCCAGGAGAGTCCCTAACAGATGATTTTTTTTTAAAACCTGCACTCAATTTGACGGAAAATAAAGCAATTCTTTGTAGGCCAATAATGCAAAGAACATGCAGATTTTTAGTATTAAGTTTGCCCTGGGGTAATGAACTATACCCAGTGACCTAGAACCTGTGTTTTCAGTGGTCACAAGAGCAGCCCAGTGAGAGGTCTGAGAGGTGACAGCCTGAGGACTGGAGACCTGGGCTACAAGATCTCTACATCTTGTCATGGCAGAGATCTGGGGGAAGGAGAACAGAGCTTTTGAAGAATTTCTTAACTCAAGCTCACATTCAGAGGGGTTTAGGTTCATATTACATGTATCTTCCCTTGTGTGCTTGCTTAGTCGTGTCTGACTCTACCCCATGGACTGAAGCCCACCAGGCTCCTCTGTCCAAGGAATTTTCCAGTCCAGAATACTGGAGTGGGTTGCCATTTCCTTCTCCAGATGATCTCAACCCAGGATTTGAACCTGCATCTCCTGCATTAGCAGATGGATTCTTTACCAACTGTGTTACCCGAGAAGCCCCATTACGTGTATGGTCCCTAAAAAATAAGCAAAAAATGTTGTCTCTGCTCAGTTTCCTTTACAAAATCATCCTCTTCTGCACAACCACTTTTGCCTGAATACTTAGTTCTTACCTCTCTACACTCAATTCTTGGTGCATATTCACTCACAGACATACATCTCCCTCCTACCTACAGTCCAAATTCATACAGCTAACTGACACTAGGCAACTGCATTTGAATGTCTAAGAGGCTTTTCAAATTTGTTTTAGTCGCTGAGTTGTGTCCAACTCTGTGTGACCTCATGGACTGTAACCCACCAGGGATTTCCCAGGCCAGAATACTGGAGTGGGCTGCCATACCCTTTCTCCAGGGGATCTTCCCAATCCAGGGATTGAACTCGTGTCTCCTGCCTTGGCAGGCAGATTCTTTACAACTGAGTCACCAGGGAATAGTCCATAATTAAATTTCTGACTTCACCACCAAACCTGCTCCACCTACTTGGTCTTCCCCATTTCAGTTGCTCAGATCCAAACCTTGGAACCATCCTTCTTCACTCCTTTCTTCCTCTCACACCCCACATCCAATCTGTCAGGAAATTCTGTTGGATCCACCTTCAGCAAATATCTGTTATCTGAGCCTTTCTCACCACCCCCACTGCAACCTCCCTAGTCACTTGCTTGGAGGATTGCAATCATCTCCTGATACAATCCTGCTTCTGTCTCTGCCTCCCTACAGTCTATTCTCAGCACAGGAGCTCGACTGATTCTCCAAAAATGTAAGACAGATCGTATCTTTTTCCTGGCTTATACTTTACAACTGCTCCTGGATCCCCTCAGAATAAGAAAAGGTTCTAAGAATTCCAAAGGTCCTCCCGGACCTGACTATTTTGCCTTTCTGACTTCAGATCTTTTGAGATTTCCCCTCAGTTACTGCCTCCAGCCACACCATCTTGATGTTTCATGAACACATGATGGACACACCCACCTAAGGATCTTTGCAGTAACTTGACACTCTGTCTGGGATGCTCTTGTCCCAGAAACCCACATGTCTCACATCCTCACCTTCTTCAAAGCATCTCCATGGCAACTCCTCTAACCACTCTATTTGAAACTACAACTCACCACCCCACGCTTGCTTCCCTGATCCTTTTTTTTAAATCCATGGGCTGTTCTTTTCATAGCATATATCATCTTATAAAATTTAACTATTTATTATATTTATCATTTATTATCTGTTTTTCTATGTTAAATGTTATGAGTGGGGCTCCTGACTGTTTTGTGTGTTTTCTCCAAAGAATCAAAACAGGGCTCAACACAAAACGGCAATCAAGAAGATCTTATAACAAATTCAGTGAAGCTAGAAAAACCATGATGCCCAAATAAGAAGTAAGCAACGTGAGAAAAAAAATTCACAGGTCATTCTTATTCTTAAAATTAGATGTAAAAGTTCCAGTTCATAAAAATGGAAAGAAAAATTTTTTTAAATTACAATCCAAATTCTCTAGTGTGTGAAAAGTTAAATTGCATTTAGTGCCTAGGTGTGAAGTTGTATCAACACTAAAGAGTTCATTAATTTCATTATGGTAATTTAATACATGGTTGGTTATTTCATTAGATAAAGAAAAGGCACTTTATAAAAGTCAAAATTAATATGTCCCGAAGAAAACTAGGAATAGAAGAAAATATTCTGAACTCTTAAAAGGACAATCTTACCCTCACACTCAACGGGAAATTTTGATAGCATTTCCCATGAAACTGAGAAATAAAGCCAAGGAACTCAGTGATCACCATTTATATGTAATATTTTCTGGAAGGTATTAGTTAGTGATCTAAGAAATGAAGAATAAATTAAAATCACAAGGATTGGAAGGAGCAGGTCATATAATTTTTTATATCAAAATTCATAAAAATTGACAAATTATTAGAATTAATAAGAGAGGTAAGCAATGCAGTATATCAAAGTTCAATTTGCTTCTATACTCTAGCAATAAGAAATTAGAAAATACAATTTAAGATGTCATTTTTAACAGTAATACTAACATCAAAAACATTTATATCAGTATAAACCTAACAAAAAAGGTACAAGATGGTATTGGTGAGATCTAAATAAAGGACAGGGCTTCCCTGGTGGCAGGAGGTGCGGTTCAATTCCTGGTCTGGGAAGATCCCCTAGAGAAGGAAATGGAAACTGACTCCAGTGTTCTTGCCTGGAAAATCCCATAGACAGAAGCGTGACAGGCTACAGTCCATGGGGCTGCAAAAGAATTGGACACAACTTAGTGACTCAGCTCAGTTGTGTCTGACTCTTTGCAACCCCATGGACTGCAGCACGCCTGGCTAACCTGTCCATCACCAACTCCTGGAGCTTGCTCAAATTCATGTCCATTGAGTTGGTGATGCCATCCAGCCATCTCATACTCTGTTATCCCCTTCTCCTCCTGCCTTCAATCTTTCCCAGCATCAGGGTCTTTTCAAATGAGTCAGTTCTTCGCATCAGGTGGCCAAAATATTGGAGCTTCAGCTTCAGCATCAGTCCTTCCAATGAATATTCAGGACTGATTGACTTTGGGATGGACTGGTTTGATCCCCTTGCAGTCCAAGGGACTCTTAAGAGTCTTTCCCAACACCACAGTTCAAAAGAATCAATTTATCAGCACTTAGCTTTCTTGGCAACCCACTCCAGTGTTCTTGCCTGGAGAATCCCAGGGACGGGGGAGCCTGGTGGGCTTCCGTCTATGGGGTCACACAGAGTCGGACACGACTGAAGTGACTTAGCAGCAGCAGCTTTCTTTATAGTCCAACTCTCACATCCATACATGACTATTGGAAAAACCATAGCTTTGACTAGATGGACCTTTGTCGCCAAAGTAATATCTCTGCTTTTTAATATGCTGTCTAGGCTTTTCTTCCAAGGAGCAAGCGTCTTTGAATTTTATGGCTGCAGTCACCATCTGCAGTGATTTTGGAACCCCCCAAAATAAAGTCTGTCACTGTTTCCATTTATTTATTTATGCTTATTTAACTTATATGTAGAGTACATCATGAGGAACGCTGGGCTGGAAGAAGCACAAGCTGGAATCAAGATTGCCGGGAGAAATATCAATAACCTCAGATATGCAGATGACACTACCCTTATGGCACAAAGTGAAGAGGAACTCAAAAGCCTCTTGATGAAAGTGAAAGAGCAGAGTTAAAAAGTTGGCTTGAAGCTCAACATTCAGAAAACTAAGATCATGGCCTCTGGTCCCATCACTTCATGGGACATAGATGGAAAAACAGTGCAAACAGGGTCAGACTTTATTTTTTTGGGCTCCAAAATCACTGCAGATGCTGATTGCAGCCATGAAATTAAAAGACGCTTGCTCCTTGGAAGGAAAGTTATGACCAACCTTGATAGTATATTAAAAAGCAGAGACATTACTTTGCCAACAAAGGTCCATCTAGTCAAGGCTATGGTTTTTCCCGTGGTCATGTATGGATGTAAGAGTTGGACTGTGAAGAAAGCTGATCGCCAAAGAATTGATGCTTTTGAACTGTGGTGTTGGAGAAGACTTTTGAGAGTCCCTTGGACTGCAAGGAGATCCAAGCAGTCCATTCTAAAGGAGATCAATCCTGGGTGTTCATTGGAAGGACTGATGCTAAAGCTGAAACTGCAATACTTTGGCCACCTCATGCGACGAGTTGACTCACTGGAAAAGACTCTGATGCTGGGAAAGGTTGGGGGCGGGAGGAGAAGGGGACGACAGAAAATGAGATGGCTGGACGACAGAGAATGAGATGGCTGTCACCGACTCTGTGGACATGAGTGAACTCCGGGAGTTGGTGATGGACAGGGAGGCCTGGCATGCTGTGATTCATGGGGTCGTGGAGAGTCGGACACGACTGAGCGACTGAACTGAACTGAACTGTTTCCATTGTTTCCCCATCTATTTGTCATGAAGTGATAGGGCTGGATGTCATGATCTTTGTATTTTGAATGTTGCGTTTTAAGGTGGCTTTTCATGCTCCTCTTTCACTTTCATCAAGTGGCTCTTTAGTTCATTTTTGCTTTCTGCCATAAGGGTGGTGTCATCCGTATATCTGAGGTTACTGATATTTCTCCCGGCAATCTTGATTCCAGCTTGTGCTTCATCCAGCCTGACATTTTGCATGATATACTCTACAATAAGTTAAATAAGCAGGGTGACAATATACAGCCTTGACATGCTCCTTTCCCAGTTTGCAACCAGTCTGTTTTTCCCTGTCCAGTTCTAACTGTTGATGCTTAACCTGCATACAGATTTCTCAGGAAGCAGGTAAGGTGGTCTGGTATTCCCATCTCTTTAAGAATTTTCCACACTTTGTGGTGATCCACACAGTCAAAGGCTTTGGCATAGTCAATAAAGCATAAGTAGATGCTTTCTGTATTTCTTTTGCTTTTTCTATGATCCAGTGGATGTTTGGATTTGACCTCTGGTTCCTCTGCCTTTTCTAAATCCAGCTTGAACATCTGGAAGTTCTTGATTTACAAACTGTTAAAGTCTCACTTGGAGAAATTTGAGCATTACTTTACTAGTATGTGAGATGAGTGCAATTGTGTGGTAGTTTGAGATTCTTTGGCATTGACTTTCTTTGGGATTGGAATGAAAACTGACCTCTTCCAGTCCTGTGACCACTGCTGAGCTTTCCAAATTTGCTGGCATACTGAGTGCAGCACTTTTACAGCATCATCTTTTAGGATTTGAAATATCTCAACTGGAATTCTATCACCTCCACTAGCTTTGTTCATAGTGATGCTTCCGAAGGCCCACTGGACTTCACAGTTCAGGATATCTGGCTGTAGGTGAATGATCACACCATCTTGATTATCTGGGTCTTGAAGACTTTTTGTATAGTTCTTCTGTGTATTCTTGCCACGTATTCTTAATATCTTCTGCTTCTGTTGGGTCCATACCTTTTCTGTCCTTTATTGTGCCCATCTTTGCATGAAAGTTTCCCTTGGTATCTCTAATTTTCTTGAAGAGATCTCTAGTCTTTCCCATTCTACTGTTTTCCTCTATTATTTACATTGATCACTGAAAAAGGCTTTCTTACCTCTCCTTGCTATTCTCTGGAATTCTGCATTCAGATGGGTATATCTTTCCTTTTCTCCTTTGCCTTTCGCTTCTCTTCTTTTCTCAGCTATTTGTATGGTCTCCTCAGACAAGCATTTTGCCTTTTTGCATTTCTTTTTCTTGGGTATGGTCTTGATCACTCCGTCTTGTACAATGTCATGAACCTCTATCCGTAGTTCTTCAGGCACTGTCTATCAGATCTACTCCCTTGAGTCTATTTGTCACTTCCACTGCAAAATTGTAAGGGAATTGATTTAGGTCATACCTGCATGGTCTAGTGGTTTTCCCTACTTTCTTCAATTTAAGTCTGAATTTGGTAATAATGAGTTAATGATCTGAGCCACAGTCAGCTCCCGGTCTTGCTTTTGCTGACTGTATAGATCTTCTTCATCTTCGGCTGCAAAGAATATAATCAATCTGATTTTGGTGTTGATCATCTGGTGATGTCCATGTGTAGAGCCGTCTCTTGTGTTGTAGGAAGACAGTGTTTGCTATGACCAGTGCATTCTCTTGGCAAAACTCTGTTAGGTTTTGCCCTGCTTCATTTTGTACTCCAAGGCCAAATTAGACTGTTATTCCAGGTATCTCTTGATTTCCTTCTTTTGTATTCCAGCCCCTATAATGAAAAGGACATCTTTTTTTTTGGTGTTAGTTCTAGAAGGTCATGTAGGTATTCACAGAACCATTCATCTTCAGTTTCTTTGGCATTAGTGGTTGGGGCATAGACTTGGATTACTGTGATATTAAATTATTTGCCTTGGAAACAAACAGATCATTCTGTCATTTTTGAGACTGGATACAAGTATGTATTTCAGAGTCTTTATTGACTCTGAAGGCTATTCCATTTCTTCTAAGGTATTCTTGCTCACAGTAGTAAATATAATGGTCATCTGAATTA
This sequence comes from Moschus berezovskii, assembly GCF_049115385.1. NCBI lineage: Eukaryota > Metazoa > Chordata > Mammalia > Artiodactyla > Moschidae > Moschus > Moschus berezovskii. Next base: position 54,249,335 of record NC_142474.1, on the reverse strand, counting down.
AATTCACCCACTCCAGTCTATTTAGTTCACTGATTCCTAAAATGTTGGTGTTTACTCTTGCCATCTCCTGTTTGACCACTTCCAATTTATCTTGATTCATGGACCTAACATTCCAGGTTCCTATGTAATGTTGTTCTTTACAGTATTGGACTTTACTTCCATCACCAGTCACATCCACAACTGGGTATTGTTTTCACTTTGGCTCCACTCTTCATTTTTCTGGAGTTAATTCTCCACTCTTCTTCAGTAACATATTGGGCACCTACTGATTTGGGGAATTCATATTTCAATGTCATATCTCTTTACCTTCTCATACTGTTCATGAAAGTACTTATGTACTTCCATACTGTTTCACACAGCTCCACCCATCAACAGAAAACTAGATTAAAGATTTACCAAGGGAATATTTCATGCAAAGATGGGCTTGATAAAGGACAGAAATGGTATGGACCTAACAGAAGCAGAAGATATTAAGAAGAGTGGCAAGAATACACAGAAGAACTGTACAAAAATATCTTCATGACCAATATAATCACAATGGTATGATCACTCACCTAGAGCCAGACATCTTGGAATGTGAAGTCAAGTGGGCCTTAGAAAGCATCACTATGAACAAAGCGAGTGGAGGTGATGGAATTCCAGTTGAGCTATTTCAAATCCTGAAAGATGATGCTGTGAAAGTGCTGCACTCAATATGCCAGCAAATTTGGAAATCTCAGCAGTGGGCACAGGACTGGAAAAGGTCAGTTTTCATTCCAATCCCAAAGAAAGGCAATGCCAAAGAAAGCTCAAACTACCGCACAATTGCACTCATTTCACACGCTAGTAAAGTCATGCTCAAAATTCTCCAAGCCAGGCTTCAGCCGTATGTGAACCATGAACTTCCAGATATTCAAGCCTGTTTTAGAAAAGGCAGAGGAACCAGAGATCAAATTGCCAACATCCGCTTGATACGGAAAAACCAAGAGAGTTCCAGAAAAACATCTATTTCTGCTTTATTGACTATGCCAAAGCCTTTGACTGTGTGGATCACAATAAACTGTGGAAAATTCTGAAAGAGATGGGAATACCAGACCACCTGACCTGCCTCTTGAGAAACCTGTATGCAGGTCAGGAAGCAACAGTCAGAACTAGACATGGAACAACAGACAGGTTCCAAATAGGAAAAGGAGTACGTCAAGGCTGTATATTGTCATCCTGCTTATTTAACTTATATGCAGAGTACATCATGAGGAACGCTGGGCTGGATGAAGCACAAACTGGAATCAAGATTGCTGGGAGAAATATCAATAACCTCAGATATGCAGATAATACCACCCTTATGGCAGAAAGTGACGAACTAAAGAGCCTCTTGATGAAAGTGAAAAACAGGAGCGAAAAAGTTGGCTTAAAGTTCAACATTCAGAAAACTAAGATCATGGCATCCAGTCCCACCACTTCATGGGAAATAGATGGGAAAACAGTGTCAGACTTTATTGTTTTGGCTCCAAAATTACTGCAGATGCTGATTGCAGCCATGAAATTAAAGGATGCTTACTCCTTGGAAAGAAAGTTACGACCAACCTAGACAGCATATTAAAAAGTAGAGACATTCCTTTGTCAACAAAGATCCATCTAGTCAAAGCTACGGTTTTTCCAGTAGTCATGTATGGATGTGAGAGTTGGACTATAAAGAAAGCTGAGTGCCGAAGGATTGATGCTTTTGAACTGCAGTGTTGGATAAGACTTTTGAGAGTCCCTTGTACTGCAAGGAGATCAGTCAGTCCATTTAAAGGAGATCAGTCCTGAATATTCATTGGTAGGACTGACACTGAAGCTGGAACTCCAATATTTTGGCCACCTGATGCAAAGAGCTGACTCATTTGAAAAGACCCTGATGCTGGGATAGATTAAGGGCAGGAGGAGAGGAGGATGACAGAGGATGAGATGGTTGGATAGCATCACTGACTCGATGGACATGAGTTTGGGTAAACTCTCGGAGTTAATGATAGACAGGGAGGCCTGGCATGTTGCAAACCATGAGGTCACAAAGAGTCGGACATGACTGAGCGAATGAACTGAACAATCACAGAAAACTAACCAAACTGATCATATGGACCACACCCTTGTTTAACTCAGTGAAACTATGATCCATGACTAAACAACAACAAATAAAGGAGAGATATAATATGTTCATGGTTAGAAAAAGGTAATGGTGTAAATACAGAAATGCTCTGCAAAATCAATGTATGATATATCTTTAATGAAATATGTTTCTAATCAATGTTTAGTTGAAATAGTTTCTTTTTTTGTGTGTGGAATTTGACAAGTGATTCTGAAATGTATTTACGAAAGCAAGTACATATTAGAAGAATTAGGAACAAATTTGCCAACTAACTAGCATGACTTATTTGTATTATAATATTACAGTAATTATGAAACAATAATAATGCATAATAATTAGGTTGAGGTAGGGAGTGACAAATATACCAGTAGAACACAAGAGCCTTGAAACAAGTCCATGCACTTATAAAAATCTAACAGAACTGGCATTGCAGCTCAGCATGGAAAGGTGAACAATGCAATAAATTGTATTCCAATGATTTCTTAACCACATGGGATAAAAAAGTGGTTGCTGCTAAGTCAACCAGTCGTATCCGATTCTTTGCCACCCCATGCACTGCAGCACACCAGGCTTCCCTGTCCTTTGCTCTCTCTCGGAGTTTGCTGAAACTCATGTCCACTGACTCAGGGATGCCATGAAACCATCTCATCCTCTGTTGCACCCTTCTCCTCCTGTCCTCAATCTTTCCGAGCATCAGGGTCTTTTCCAGTGAGTTGGCTGAATGCATTAGGTATACACAGAAATTATTCCTGATGGTTCGAAGATTAAGTGTTAAACCCAAGACATTAAATTTTTAGTGCATTTAAGGTAAAAATTTCTGATTTGCAACAACATGGATGGACCTTGAGATTGTCATACTAAGTGAAGTAAGTCAGACAAAGACAAATATTGAATGGTATTGCTTATATGTGGAATCTACAGAATGATCCAAATGAACCGATTTTCAAAATGGAAACAGAATCACAGATGTAGAAGACAATCTTACCAGCAGGGAAGGGGAGGAGGCATAATTGGGGAGACTGGGATTGATATAGACACACTACTAAATAGAAAATAGTAAGAAGCTACTGTATAGCACAGGGAACTCTACTTAACACTCTATAATATCTTATATGGGAAAGGAATCTGATAAAGAGTGGACATATGTAAATGTATAACTGATTCACTTTGCTATATAGCAGAAAGTAACAACACAACATTGTAAATCAACTATATTCCAATGAAAAATGTTTTTAAAGTCAAAATCTTAAAAGAAATAAAAATTTCTGATTATCAAAAGACATGATACAGAAAATGAAAGCAAAAATTTAGAGGAGGATATTTCCATGCCATGTAAATAATAAGTGATTTGGTTCCAAAAATATAAAGAATTTATAGAAATTAACTAGATAAAGACAATCAATACAGTGGAAACTGGCCTTTCTTTGTAAGAGAAACAAAATAGCTGCTATGTATTTGAAAAATTACTTAGGTGCATTAGATTAGTAAATTGCACATTAAAACTACAAGATGCCTTTTCACACCAAATTGGTTGATGATAACTTAAAATGATAATTCCAAGCACTGGTGAAGATATGTAACCAATAACTCTTTAACACTGTTGACTGGTGTACAGGTTTGGTTTAACCACTTGAAAAAACAACTTGGAAAAAACAAAGGTAAGGATACCAAGGGGGTATGGGGTGGTGGTAGGGGAATTGGGAGATTGGGATTGATGCACATACACTATTAATACTATCTATTAATACTATGTATAGATAGATAGGGCTTCCCTGGTGGCTCAGAGGTTAAAGCGTCTGCCTCCAATGCGGGAGACCCGGGTTCAATCCCTGGGTCGGGAAGATCCCCTGGAGAAGGAAACGGTAACCCACTCCAGTATTCTTGCCTGGAGAATCCCACGGACGGAAAAGCCTGGTAGGCTACAGTTCACAGGGTCGCAAAGAGTCGGACACGACTGAGCGACGGAACAGAACAGAACAGAACATAGATAGATAACTAATGAGAACTTACTGTATAGCACAGAGAATTCTACTCAATGCTCTGCAGTGACCTAAGTGGGAAGGAAATCCAAAAAAGAGGAGGTATATGTGTACATATAGCTGAGTCACTTTTCTATACAGTAGAAACTAACACAACTTTGTAAAGTAACTATACTCCAATAAAAATTAATTAAGAAAAAATTTGGTATGATATTATCTAGTGAAGCTATAATCTAGCAATTCTGTTTCTGGGTGTGGCCTGTAAGAAATTCTTGAGCAAGAGTGCCAAAAGACAGAAAAGAGTGCTCATTTTAAACCATCAAGTTAGGAACTGTGAAAGCATCCGAAATTTCATCTTGCTTGCCAGCTAATAAGCTCACCAGTTTCATAGATACTGGCAGAAAGACATGAAGTGCCATGGTTAGAGATGAAAGATAGTGTACTACTCACAGTAAAAACAACAGTCAGAGCAATCCCACAGCCCCAGCTTCCTGCAGGATGATGTGGTGAAGACTAGGTGTTGCTTGTATAAGCAATGAAAATGCATTTTGCTGAATAACTCTGAGATTAAGAGACTCTGATCTTATATAAGGGGTGCTGACAAGCCTGCCTGATCTCCTTTTCAGTGACATTATCTTATTAGCCTGAAATGTAAGCAATTCTCTTGGGAAGAGGAGAAAGCCCGATGTATCTTTTACACTTTGGAATGTCTTCATGGAAGTGGGTGTCTGTACTTATTATCTGGGGGGCATAAATGAATTCATTCCAGAGCAGTCACTAACCCCATTTATCTAGGACTGTCTGCTTATACAGATATTCCTAAAATGATATTACTGGAGCAAATGGGCTATTTTAATGCATAGATACTGAGCAACAGGAGAGATTCATGGAGAAATGTACCCTCACAGTTTATAACAGTAAAACAAAGCAAAACAAAAATAACAATGCTTAATGACAGAAATCTTGGTGACTATATTGTGGAATATCCAAATACAGAAATACTACAGATGAGTTGAAAATAAAATGAACTATGACTTTCATCAAGATAGCATAAATTCTATGTTAAACAGAGAAACACACAGAAGTATATAAATTTATTTGATTTCAAAAAGAAGTAAAACTAGTAAAAGAGTTTGATTAGAGTTGTACACATAGGAAACAAAATCATAAAGGAAAGCAAGAGAACTATTAATATAAAATAGTGTTAAACTTTGAGGGGAAAGAAAGAGAAGGTGATTAGGGATGAACACAGGATTTTCCAAAGGTACTAGTGAAGAAGGAATTCATAGGGCCTGGACTCCGTCTTAGGCCTGTTCATGCTGATCATGCTTGGCCACCTTTCCTTATGGACTCTGAACTTTGTGTTTAGTGCCTATAAAACCGACAACAGAAGGATAATACCCGCTCCGGACAGGGGAACCTTAAAGATCGTATCTAGATTACTCATCGCCTAAGAGAAAACATATACTGATCACCCCTTTCTCCAGACAGGCCATAAAATTTTCTGTATCTATTGGAGTGTAACCTCGGGCTTATTGATTATTGGCTAACTGTTTGATTGTTTGAGCACATGAGCACATAGCACTCGAGCACATAGCACATGAGCACGTAGCACGTGAATGATGGGGTTACTGGGATTATATTTTCCTTGGTTTATGTAAGTCTCAAGGAATTTGGAGTGGTGGGTTCAGACACGTATGCATGGGGTATAAAAGATTTTCACAAATGTTGGTTGGGGTCCTTGGCTAAGAGGAGACTCTGCCTTGGGCCTGCCGGTGTAATAAACTGCACTCCACTATCTGCATTGTCCTTCTGAGTGAGTTTGTTTCTTGGAATGCGTGGCTACAACACTGGTAGCATTGCACTTCTTGAGCTGGGTGATGGGTAATTTTTTAAATTCATACTCATTAAACTGTGCATGAAAGTTATACACAATATTTTGCAAATGTGATATATTTCACCTTAGACTAAAAAATAGTTCAAAGTTTAGATTACAGATTGGATAGAGGGAAAGAGGGGGAAAAGACTTCTACATTAAATAATCTCTGATCAATATTTACTATACACCAGCATTGTCCAGTTGAATAGGCTTTCTGGTCAGGCAGGACTTGAAACCATCTACAGCACTGAGCAAGGCAATGAATTAGTTCCTTCGCTTGGGTGATGTGGCAGAACCAACTGCAAGGGTGGCAAGGCTCCTTGGTGTCTTGACCACTGGGAATCTGGTTGCAGGGGAGAAGGGGGAAGGGAGTTGAGCCAACCAGCACTCAAATCTTGGCAGAGTACATTCCAACCTGTATTGTTTAAATGGTAGTCCCAACCAGCATCTTTGTTCCTTTGCAAATGGTGGTGCAGCCTGATTTGGAAACTCCATGGGGCACAGGTATGCCTAATTCAGGGGCTCAAACAAAGAGCCATCCTGGCCCTGGAGACTGGTCTTCACCCACCCGTACCCCCATTCAGGCAGTTGAGCTGAGCCATATCCCTGTATGTCACTGAGTATGTATATTCCAGCCTCACTCAACCAGGAACCCTGGCCTGAGTATCTGGGAAGCTGCATAGCCCAGAAATGTAATTCCTGAGTAGAAATCTTGAGTGGAGAGACTAGGGAACTACACTGCCCGTCAGCAGAGCAAAGCAGGTATTCCCATCTGGCCAATGAACTTGAGGTATAAGCCATTTCCCCCAGGAGAAGAGAAAAATAAAAATACAGAAAGTATGTTTAAAGCAACATCCCATGGATGGAGGAGCCTGGTAAGCTGCAGTCCGTGGGGTCGCTAAGGGTCGGACACGACTGAGCGACTTCACTTTCACTTTTCACTTTCACACATTGGAGAAGGAAACGGCAACCCACTCCAGTGTTCTTGCCTGGAGAATCCCAGGGACGGGGGAGCCTGGTGGGCTTCCGTCTATGGGGTCACACAGAGTCGGACACGACTGAAGTGACTTAGCAGCAGCAGCATGTTTAAAGCAACAATGGCTGAAAATTTTCTAAACTTGGGGAGGGAAATGGATATCCACAATCATGAAGCCCAAAGAACCTGAATAAGGCTACTATTGAGACACATTATAATTTAATTGTCAGAAGTCAAAGACAAAGCAAGGGGTTTGAAAGCAGCAAGAGAAAAGAACAAGATACATGCAAGGTAACACCCCCATAAGACTGAGGCAGATTTCTCAACAGAAAATTTTCAGGCTAAGAGAATGAGATGATATATTCAAAATAGTGAAAGAAAAAAATCTATCAACCACAAATTCTATACCCAGTGAAGCTGTCCCTCAGAAATGAAAGAGAAATAAAGGTATCTCTGAACAAATAAAAGTTAAGGGATTTGATCATCACAGGACTCTTCTTTATAAGAAATGCTAAAGAGAATTCCCTGATTGGAAGTAAAGGGACATTAATTAACCTCATGGAAACAAAAGAAGAAAACATAAAACTCACTAGCAATGGTAAATATATAGTGAAAGTTAGATTCTGCAACATGTAATGGTGACACATAATACACTTAAAACTCTAGTTTAAAAGCTAAATAACAAATATAGTTAACAGTAACTGTAACTAAATAATGTATTATTGAATAAACATTATAAGAATCTGTAAACTGTAACATCAATAAGCTAAGCCCTCCAGGTGGAGGAAAGTTTCAGTTCAGTTCAGTTCAGTTCAGTCGCTCAGTCGTGTCCGACTCTCCGCGACCCCATGAATCACAGCACGCCAGGCCTCCCTGTCCATCACCAACTCCCGGAGTACACTCAAACTCATGTCCACAGAGTCGGTGATGCCATCCAGCCATCTCATTCTCCGTCGTCCCCTTCTCCTCCCGCCCCCAACCTTTCCCAGCATCAGAGTCTTTTCCAGTGAGTCAACTCGTCTCATGAGGTGGCCAAAGTATTGGAGTTTCAGCTTTAGCATCAGTCCCTCCAATGAACATCCAGGATTGATCTCCTTTAGAATGGACTGGTTGGATCTCCTTGCAGTATAAGGGACTCTCAAGAGTCTTCTCCAACACCACAGTTCAAAAGCATCGATTCTTCGGCGATCAGCCTTCTTCACAGTCCAACTCTCACATCCATACATGACCACGGGAAAAACCATTGCCTTGACTAGACGGACCTTGGTCGGCAAAGTAATGTCTCTGCTTTTTAATATACTATCAAGGTTGGTCATAACTTTCCTTCCAAGGAGCAAGCGTCTTTTAATTTCATGGCTGCAATCAGCATCTGCAGTGATTTTGGAGCCCAAAAAAACGAAATTAAGTTGCTCATTTAAAATTGTTTTTATAATAATAAGGAATTTTTGTAAGCTTCATGGTGAGGTGAACACAAGAAAAGAAAACCCTGTAAAGTACACAAAAGAACATGATAAAGAAGTCAGAGCATATTAATACCAAAAGAAAACAAAACACAAATTAGACCCATTGACAAATGGAATCAAATTAAGAGCCCAGAAATAAACCCACATGTATAAAGTCAACTTATATGACAAAGGAGCCAAGAGTATTCAGTGGAGAAAATAGGCTCTCTTCAATAAATGGTGCTGGGAAAATTGATCTTCATATGTGAAATAATGAGACTAGATCCCTTAGTTTTATCACTCACAAAAATTTACTCAAAGTTCATCAAAGACTTAAATATAAGATCAAACCCATAAGACTCCTAGAAGAAAATATAGGGAAAATGCTCCTAGACATGGGTCTTGGCAAGGATTTTTTAGATATGTCACCTAAAGTGCCAGCAATAAAATATTTTATAAATAGGACTACATCACACTTAAAGCATTCTAAACAAAATGAAAAGACCACCTATACAAGGAAACAAATATGGGCAAATCCTAGACCAAGTAAGTGGTCAATATCCAAAATATATTAAAAAAAACTCATACAACTCAGTAGCAAAGGAAGGTCAAAATACTCAGGAAAAAAAATGGACAAAGAACTTGAATAGACACTTTCCCAAAGAACATAAACAAATGGTCAACAAGTACATTGAAATATGCTCAGTATCACTATCATGAAGGAAATGCAAATCAAGATGACAATGAGATATCACCTCTGTTAGAATGGCCATCACAAAAAAGACAAGAGATAACAAATGCTCGTATGGATGTGGAGAAAAGAGAACATTTGTGCCCTGTTGGTGGGACTGTAAATTAGTAAGGTGGTTCTGGAAAATAGGATGGAGTGTCTTCAAAAAAATTGAAAAGAAAATTGTCATATGATCCAGCAATTCTACTTTGGGTATTTATCAAAGGACATGAAAACACTATCTTGAAGAGGTAACTGTACCCTTTTGTTCACTGTAGCATTATTTACAGTAGCCAAGACATGTAAACAACCTAAAAGGTCCAACAATGGAAGCATGGTTAAAGAAGTTGTGGTAAAAATATACAATGAAATACTATTCAGCCATACAAAAGAAGGAAACCCTGCCATTTGTGAGAACATAGATGGACCTTGAGGGCATTATTCTAAAGAAGTCAATCAGACAGAGAAAGACACATACTGTAAGATCTCACATGTCAAATCTAAAAGCAAAACTCATGGGAAAAAGAGACTAGAGTTGTGGTTGCCAGTGACAGAGTGTTGGGTGTGGAGTAATTGGAAGAGAGCCTTCTTTAAAAACAACAACAATAAACAAACAGCAAACAAATGCTTGATTATCTATCAGAGCCCTTGTTTCTTGGGTTGATTTTTAACTCCTCCCTTTCAGTTTGCTTTCTGGATAATCCAAGGTTTGTACATTCTGGGCTTCCCAATCAAGATCCATGCAACAAGAACATGCATTGAGAAGAGAGGCAAATATGGTGAAGTCAAATGGTGACGGTTTATTTAGCTTTTCCCAAAGCATTCTTAAGTCCCTAACAATTCCTGTGGTATATACACTCCATGCTTAAGCCAGTATTGATACATCACTGTTGGAAGGTTTCTCCTTCAAGATAGTGATGGGTATATTCCCATCAAAACATTTTTCAAGTAGTGGGTGTTTGGCAGAAAAAGAAAAAGAGTACAATGGAAGGACATTTGATCCTTGACAGCCCAGCCAGACAGATCAGAACTCCAGCTGTGCTCTCAGCTTGTAGTCTTATTCTCTTGGCCTGTGGCATCTTTTATATCTTGTAAGAAAGGAGAGACCTAGCAAGGACACCTCATTGTCCAATTACACCTAATAGAGCAGGAACCAACCATGATCTAAACCTTAAATCATTTTTGGACAGAAGGAAAAGTTAATGCATTTTTATAAACTTAAGAGAAAAAGTGCAATGTCTCTTCTGCAGATTTCACATGCCTGTTTGTTTTGACTGAAACATTAAATAATCCCAGCTGAAAGTATCTTCTTTAGAAACTACAAGATGGATCCTCCATTGTTCTTCTGTAGGCTTCTAACTAATACCAAGGTCTTATTAAGCATACCTTCTATGTGATAGATTTATCTATCAGATTCTTTTTTTGGAGTATAATTTCTGAAAAATATGTTATATTTATTTTTTCCTAAATGACTTGGGGAAATCACGATAGAGTTTTTCTAGCTTAGAATACAGGCTTTTGGAAAAAAGTCTGTATTACATCTTGATGCTTCCTTCTCTGCTCCATCCAGGGTTTCTTCCATCTCTTTTGCATCCAATCTCATTTTTGAGTTCCTTCCATTCTTGTATTAAAATCCTCATGTCTCTGCTCTCGATGAACAAAAGAAAATCCTTTCCTAGATGCTTCTACTTCATTTAAAATCATCTTTTTCCTTCGGTTTCCTAAATTCGTTACAGAAAATAATGTGATACCAACTACCTTCCTATTTCTTCTCAAACCCTTTGTAATTGGGCTTCTTCCCCAGTGGTTTGCTAAAATCATTCTCTCGAAAATCCTGAGTTCAATTTGTTGAATTGTTAAGTTGTTAAATGCTTTGGGTTTTTATAATTTTCTCACCATCACTGACTTTCCTTCTTTCAATTTATGTCCCTTTAAAAAAAATTCTACCCATTCACATCCTCTTTCTAAAATTTACTTCCTGAAGCATAATGCTGTCATTCCATTCTCTTCTCAGCATCAGTAACAGACTCTCAGTGTGGTTTATAGAATCTACTATTGAGGCAGGAGATAGTTGGGCCCCAGGGCTGAGCAGTTTCTCCCTAGTAGACAGAAACTCCACAATAACAGAAACTCCAAAAAAGCAGGATGATGGAGGAGGCTGGGCCCTGCCCAGAAGATTAAAAACCACATATTCTTCATTCTCAAAGTCAAGACCACCTTCTGACTACAGGCACAGAAAGACTCCTTGGAGGTCAAAAGGGGGCAGGTGTCACCTCATAGTAAGTGATGTCAACCACCCATTGTCCACTTCATTAGAATCCATCTTGGCTTAGAGAGAGTTGCACCCTCATGGTGATTTGAATCACTTTTATAGGACATTTCTTCCAGGTTTCCTTTGCTCAATCATCTCGATTTGGCTAGCTCTGAGTCTGTTTTTGGTTTATCTCAGCAACCTCCCATGTGTGCACACCTGCTCCCTTTTGACCTCCAAGGAGAGTGCAACTCTGAGTCTGCCCATGTGTCTATTCACACATACTCTCTTTCTTCTAATAAACACTTGACTTGTTTCACTACTTTCTCTCACTGTAAACTGATTTCTACACAACAGACAGACCCAGGGCCTTATTACTGGCCCCTGGTGGTATAGTGGCTAGGATTCAGCTCTCTCCCTACTGCTGCTCAACCTCAATCTCTGGCCAGAAACTGGAAATCATCCTTAGAGTCACTGCAGGCCGAGGCCAGAGGAGATCACTATCAACTGGTCCCTGCTTATTACACTGCCAGCCATAGCTTTTTTCACTTGCTGTCGTATACTCTGTGCTTCAGCCAGGCTGAATTACTTGTAGTTCCTCGAATATAGCTTATTCTTTTCCATCATTGAACTTTCCTTATCCTGTTTCCCTTTCTGGAATATTCCTTCATGTTTATTAGTCTTACTTATATTTACTCCCTATCCATCACCAACTCCCAGAGTTCACTCAAACTCATGTCCATCGAGTCAGTGATGCCATCCAGCCATCTCATTCTCTGTTGTCCCCGTCTCCTCCCACCCCCAATCCCTCCCACCATCAGAGTCTTTTCTAGTGAGTCAACTCGTCGCATGAGGTGGCCAAAGTATTGGAGTTTCAGCTTTAACATCAGTCCTTCCAATGAACACCCAGGATTGATCTCCTTTAGAATGGACTGGTTGGATCTCCTTGCAGTCCAAGGGACTCTCAAGAGTCTTCTCCAGCACCACAGTTCAAAAGCATCAATTCTTCGGTGATCAGCTTTCTTCGCAAAGAGGCGGACATGACTGAGTGACTGAACTGAACTGATACTTACTTATACTGTGTTGTTGTTAGATGTTTATTCCTGTCCCCTCCAAGACTGTAAGCTCCTAACACCCAAAATGGTAAGTCCTTTTACTGTTGCATCTTCACCACTCAATGCAATGCCTCTCACTTAGTAGTTGTTCAGTGACTATTTGTTGACTGACTGCATGCATTATGGTAAAATCAATGCAGCACTCAATCCTGCTGCCAGGACTTTCAATGCTCTTTCTCCCCTTTTCCCCTGTTGGTCTTAATCTTGTTTAATCTCCTTGAATCTCTCAGTCTGTCATAGTAGCCTCTTGTCTTACTAAAACCAAGCAGGACCCTGAGGGGCTCCTGGGCACAGGAATCTTTCTGTCCAGTCTCCACGAACTTCCCTGAGTTCCAAAGGGCAGATTCATGCTGGTATTAATCAGGAAAAGGAGGAGATGCAGGGACAGGGGAGTAGCAGCCAGGAATAGAGCAGCCTTGAGGCACGGTCCTGATTCTGACTCAAGGGATACACATAACAATGTCTTTTGAGAACTTTCAGTTCAGTTCAGCTCATTTCAGTCACTCAGTTGCGTCTGACTCTTTGCGACCCCATGAATCACAGCATGCCAGGCCTCCTTGTCCATCACCAACTCCCGGAGTTCACTCAAACTCATGTCCATCGAGTCGGTGATGCCATCCAGCCATCTCATTCACTATTGTCCCATCTCCTCCTGCCCCCAATCCCTCCCAGCATCAGAGTCTTTTCCAGTGAGTCAACTCGACGCATGAGGTGGCCAAAGTACTGGAGTTTCAGCTTAAGCATCAGTCCTTCCAATGAACACCCAGGATTGATCTCCTTTAGAATGGACTGGTTGGATCTCTTTGCAGTCCAAGGGACTCTCAAGAGTCTTCTCCAGCACCACAGTTCAAAAGCATCAATTCTTCGGCGATCAGCTTTCTTCACAGTCCAACCCTCACATCCATACATGACCACTGGAAAAACCATAGCCTTGACTAGACGGACCTTTGTTGGCAAAGTAATGTCTCTGCTTTTTAATATGCTATCTAGGTTAGTCATAAGTTTCCTTCCAAGGAGTAAGCATCTTCTAATTTCATGGCTGCAATCAGCATCCGCAGTGATTTTGAAGCCCAAAACAATAAAGTCTGACACTGATTCCACTGTTTCCCCATCTATTTCCCATGAAGTGATGGGACCAGATGCCATGATCTTCATTTTCTGAATGTTGAGCTTTAAGCCAACATTTTCACTCTACTCTTTCACTTTCATCAAGAGGCTTTTGAGTTCCTCTTCACTTTCTGCCATAAGAGTAGTGTCATCTGAATATCTGAGGTTATTGATATTTCTCCCAGCAATTTTAATTCCAGCTTGTGCTTCCTCCAGCTCAGCGTTCCTCATGATGTACTCTGCATAGAAGTTAAATAAGCAGGATGACAATATACAGCCTTGATGTACTCCTTTTCCTATTTGGAACCAGTCTGTTGTTCCATGTCCAGTTCTAACTGTTGCTTCCTGACCTGCATACAGGTTTCTCAAGAGGCAGGTCAGGTGGTCTGGTATTCCCATCTCTTTCAGAATTTCCAGTTTATTGTGATCCACACAGTCAAAGTCTTTGGCATAGTCAATGAAGCAGAAATAGACCTTTTTCTGGAACTCTCTTGCCTTTTCGATTATCCAGCAGATGTTGGCAATTTGATCTCTGGTTCCTCTGCCTTTTCTAAAACCAGCTTGAACATCTGGAAGTTCGTGGTTCACGTATTGCTGAAGCCTGGCTTGGAGAATTTTAAGCATGACTTTACTAGCGTGTGAGATGAGTGCAATTGTGTAAATTGAGAACTTTACAGAACTAAAACCTAAAATCCCCAACAAATGGAGGGTATCATCATTCTTCATTCCAGAGAAGACCACTTGAGGACAGATTAAATGAACCATTTAACCTTATCGTGCCCAACTCTTAGTGACCCCATGGACTGTTGGAGCCCACCAGGTTCCTCTGTCCATGGGATTCTCCAGGTAAGAATACTGGAGTCGGTTGCCATTCCCTTCACCAGGGGATCTTACCAACCCAGGGATCGAATCTGGCTCTCCTGCATTGCAGGTGGATTCTTTACTGTCTGAGCCATATGACTATCCCATATTACTAATGAGGTAACTCCTTTCTAAATAGCTAGATAACTCCTTTCTAAAGAGTTGAAATGACTTTTTCCAAGATGACCCAGAAAATGAGGAAATTACCATCTGAGCCACCAGGGAAGCCTCTGTCCTTGAACCACTGCTGAAAAACTCCTTACTAAATCCTCTCAGGTTCAGTTCAGTTCAGTTCAGTCACTCAGTCGTGTCCGACTCTCCGCGACCCCATGCATCACAGCACGCCAGGCCTCCCTGTCCATCACCAACTCTAGGAGTTCACTCAAACTCATGTCCATCGAGTCGGTGATGCCATCCAGCCATCTCATTGTCGTCCCCTTCTCCTCCTGCCCCCAATCCCTCCCAGCATCAGAGTCTTTTCCAGTGAGTCAACTCTTCGCATGAGGTGGCCAAAGTACTGGAGTTTCAGCTTTAGCATCAGTCCTTCCAGTGAACACCCAGGAAAGATCTCCTTTAGAATGGACTGAATGGATCTCCTTGCAGTCCAAGGGACTCTCAAGAGTGTTCTCCAGCAGACACAGTTTTTCCAGGGCAGGGGCCCGCTGTGTCCTCCTTTGCCTGGCAAAGCAATAAAGATTTTTGTTTTTTCCCTTTGTTGTTCAGTCACTCAGTCTTGCCCCAACTTGTTGCGACCCCAAGAACTGCAGCACACAAAACTTTGTCTCCGAGATTCAATTTGGCACCAAGCACAGAGACTGAGTTTTTGGCATTAGTACTTCTGTTTCAGTCTTTCTCGTTCATTGTCTGATACACAGTTGTAGAGTGATGTTCATAAGGTACAACTCTGACCATGTTACTTCTTTGCTAAATGATTTTCCTTGTTTTAAAAAAAACGCACTCTCTATATAAAAATTTTTTAAATTATGAAAGTATGATGCTAAGTAATTTGCAGTGACTCCTCTCTGCCTGTATTATAAAGGCCACACCTAAGGAATTTCTATAGGCAGTTCTTGTTTATTTTTTTATGCTTTCCTGTTTTTGTTTCTCTCCCCAGCCTTGGTCTAACTAACCTCCACCCTAGTACACAGATTACTTGATCCATGGTTTTCTGCATATGTTAGTCTCCCTTAGTTATTAGAGTGACTTTCTAATGAAATTTTAGCTATGCTCAGCTCACTTGCCACTTCTCCATAAATATTTCTCTTACCCTCCCTGGGGCACAATATAGCTTCTTTCTTTTGTGTTCCAAAGTACTTTGTTTTTACGTCCTTTGAGTGAGTGAGTGTAGTTGCCCACTCGTATCCGAGTCTTTGCAACCCCATGGACTGTAACTTACCAGGCTCCTCTGTCCATGGGATTTTCCAGGCAAGAGTACTGGAGTGGGTTGCCATTTCCTTCTCCAGGGGATCTTCCCAACGCAGGGATCGAACCAGGGTCTCCTGCATTGCAGGCAGACGCTTTACCATCTGATCTACCAGGGAAACCTGTTAACAAGTGCCTACCTCCTTTAGGCACTTGTTATACCCCACCCTATTAGTTAAGAATCTTTGTATTAGCAATTTAGTGATAAGATGAGAATGGATCATATTCATTTACCCATTTTTTTATTCCTCAGAGTGCCTTGACCGTATACGCTCAAGAAATGTTTGTTGGATCAAATATGCTAAAGACATTGTTAGAGGAAACATGGACAGAAACCACCCACCGGGCCAGGCACCATAGCAATCACCTGCATGAGTTATTTCACAACATAAGTCCTGGTAAGGGACATGGAACTAACAAGCTATCAACAACCAGAAGAATTTGGGAAAGGTCAAAAGGAGATGCCAGGGACAACTCAGAAACTCATCCTATTAACATAAAAATTGAGACTGCAAGCCATGTGGGAGAGTGGTTCTCCTGGGTTTCCCTTACCCTCCTGCTCTCCAACTGGGCACCCCCTCCTACTAAAGTCTCTTGGTTTGTTGGCACATGTGTCTCCTCAGACAATTCATTTTTGAGTGTTAGACAAGAGCCCACCCTCAGGCCCTAGAAGGGGTCCTCTGTCATGCAACAATATTACAATGTAATGTTAGGTTTTAAATCATAGTAAGCTATATATTTCACTTCTTTTTATTGTATAAAAAACTATAGATGGCAACCACATACAAAAACCTAGTGGTATTCTTTCATTAATGCTTTTCTTTTTCGAGTATAGGACCTTCCCTAACTTATATGAAAGGAAGATTAACTCAGTTATGCAGGGCATGCAATTCATCCACCCCTTAAAATATCATAATAAATAACATGAATATTAAACATGCTTCTTGTATTTAAAAATTAAAAGATATGGTAGCTAAAGCATTTACAAAAGAAAAAAAAAAACGTGAAGCTCATCCCATATTTTAGAAACTGTCCTCACTTATGCATTCCAATTCTTCAGATGCTGTCAGGTTGTCAAAGGAAAGAACTGTTGCTTTCGTTATGTTTTGCCATAGTGACCATTTCCTTTAGACTATGCACACAATAAAATAATTGCTGTGTAAACAAACAAGCACTTGTGCTGCAATGTCACAACCAAGGGTTCATGATTTTCTTTCCATTTCTTCATTTTATAGGTCATTTTGGAAAAGCCATTTCAGCTCTTTAAAAGGGAGTTTTCTCACTAGTAATATGGGATAGGTATGACTGAACCTAGGCTTCTCTGGTGGCTCAGAAGATAAAGAATCCACCTGTAATGCAGGAAACCTGGGTTTGATTCCTGAGTTGGGAAGATTTCCTGGAGAAGGGAATGGCAACCCACTCCAGTATTCTTGCCTGGAGAATCCCATGAATAGAGGAGCCTGGTGGGTCACAAAGAATCGGAAAGGATTGAGCAACTAACACTTTAAGTTTTTCGCTTTCACGTCCTTTACCTGAATGAGGACAGGAAGTTTGGTTACGTGACACATTAAGCTCTCTGACTCTATTTTATTTTTCACCTCCACTGAATCTTTCATTTAGTCATGATTACCATAAGGTCTCTTAGTGAATTCCTTCCACATTATCAAAGCATCATGATCAAATGTGCTTTAGAGAAGGTTGATAGAAGTCAAGTGGGCCTTAGGAAGCATCACTATGAACAAAGCTAGTGGAGGTGATGGAAGTCCAGTTGAGCTATTTCAAATAGTAAAAGATGATGCTGTAAAAGTGCTGCACTCATATGCCAGCAAATTTGGAAAGCTCAGCAGTGGCCACACATCTGGAAAAGGTTTGTTTTCATTCCTATCCCAAAGAAAGGCAATGACAAAGAATGCTCAAACTACCACACAATTGTACTCATCTCACATGCAGGTAAAGTCATGCTCAAAATTCTCCAAGCCAGGCTTCAACAGTACATGAACTGTGAACTTCCAGATGTTCAAGATGGTTTTAGAAAAGGCAGAGGAGCCAGAGATCAAATTGTCAATATCTGCTGGATCATTGAAAAAGCAAGAGAGTTCCAGAAAAATATCTACTGCTTTATTGACCATGCCAAAGCCTTTGACTGTGTGGATCACAATAAACTGTGGAACATTCTGAAAGAGATGGGAATACCAGACCACCTGACCTGCCACTTGAGAAATCTGTATGCAGGTCAGGAAGCAACAGTTAGAACTGGACATGGAACAACAGACTGGTTCAAAATAGGAAAAGGAGTACATCAAGGCTGTATATTGTCATCCTGCTTATTTAACTTCTATGCAGAGTACATCATGAGGAACGCTGAGCTGGAGGAAGCACAAGCTGGAATTAAAATTGCTGGGAGAAATATCAATAACCTCAGATATTCAGATGACACTACCCTTATGGCAGAAAGTGAAGAGGAACTCAAAAGCCTCTTGATGAAAGTGAAAGAGTAGAGTGAAAATGTTGGCTTAAAGCTCAACATTCAGAAAATGAAGATCATGGCATCTGGTCCCATCACTTCATGGGAAATAGATGGGGAAACAGTGGAATCAGTGTCAGACTTTATTGTTTTGGGCTCCAAAATCACTGCGGATGCTGATTGCAGCCATGAAATTAAAAGATGCTTGCTCCTTGGAAGAAAAGTTATGACCAACCTAGACAGCATATTAAAAAACAGAGACATACGTTTGCCAGCAAAGGTCCATCTAGTCAAAGCTATGGTTTTTCCAGTAGTCATGTATAGATGTGAGAGTTGGACTATAAAGAAAGCTGAGCACTGAAGAATTGATGCTTTTGAACTGTGGTGTTGGAAAAGACTCTTGAGAGTCCCTTGGACTGCAAAGAAATCCAGCCAGTCCATCCTAAAGGAGATCAGTCCTGAATACTCATTGGAAGGACCAATGCTGAAGCTGAACCTCCAATTCTTTGGCCACCTGATGTGAACAACTGACTCATTTGAAAAGACCCTGATGCTGGGAAAGATTGAAGGCAGGAGAAGGGGATGACAGAAAATGAGATGGTTGAATGGCATCACCAACTCAATGGACATGAGTTTAAGTAAACTCCAGGTGTTGGTGATAGACAGGGAGGCCTGGTGTGCTACAGTCCATGGGGTCACAAAGAGTCGGGCATGACTAAGCGACTGATCTGACCTGATAATATGCTCCATACTGCATAGGACATATTGGTAGACTTCATTCTCAGTGCAGTAGAAGCACTCTTTAGATGTTCTTTTGTCACTAATTGTGTCCAACTCTTTTGTTACCCCATGAACTATAGCCCTCCAAGCTCCCTCTGTCCATGGGATATCCCAGGCAAAATTACTGGAGTGGGTTGTCATTTCCTTTTCCAGAGGACATTCCTGACCCAGAGATTGAATCCATGTCTCCTGCATTGCAAGTGGATTCTTTACCACTGAGCCACCTGTGTATGCATGCACTCTAAGTCGATTCAGGCTCCTCTGCCCGTGGAATTCTCCAGGCGAGAATACTGGAGTGGGTTGCCATTTCCTGCTCCAGAGGATCTTCCCGACACAGGGATGGAGCCCACTTCTCCTGCATCTCCTGCACTGGCAGGTGGGTTCATAAGATAGAGAAATCAGAGGACTCTGCAGGAGAGGTCTCAGACAAAGCAGAGATGTCTGTGCCCTTGCCATGGCCAAACATCTCAGGATGGTCAAACATCATGAGAGATTACTCTCTCAGATAAAGAAAATTGCTTTTATGAACAGCCCCCAAGGATGGATACAGGCCAATCTGGCATCTGCCACAGAGCATGCACATTCGGGAGAACAGCTTCAGGTCAGTAGTCAGGAAGTGTTTCTTCTGCTAGAATGAACCTAATGTGGGAGTCTCTTCTGAAATATGAGCACAAAGACACATTGAGTGTCATCTGTAAGTGATGAAAATTATCTTTGCTTATTAGCAGGGTTAATGGGTACCTTTCAGTAGGTCTTGTTTTAAACTGAGTTTTCTCAGGCATGAATGAAGAGGCTTTTGAAATTTCAACAGGCAAAAAAAGAAGTTATCGCACTCTTCCTATGATAACCCTGTTGACTGGATAGAAACATCATAAGCAAACTATGTTTTAGTGATCTCAGTATCTTTTCACAGAGATCAATAGGAAACCACAGATGCACTTCAGCAATCGAACCAACATTTCATCAGTGGCTTCCCTTGCTAACCCCAAACAGTTCATAGACAGCCGCATATTTTCTTTCCTCTTGAAAGGCACTAAGCTATATGATGAGATGATGGGTATTAACATCAAATTACAGATGAAACGAGGACGCCAGATGGCTCAGTAGTAAAGAACCTGCCTGCCAATGCAGGAGATGCAAGAGACGCAGGTTCGATCCCTGGGTCAGGAAGATCCCCTGGAGGAGGAAGTGGCAACCCACTCTAGTATTCTCCCCTTGGAAATCCCATGGACAGAGGAGCCTAGTGGGATAGAGTCCAGGGGGTCGCAAGGAGTTGAACACAACAGAGCAACTAAGCACAACAGCATACACACACACACACATATAGTTTTCTCAACACTGTTTATTGAAAAAATGATTCTATTTCCATTGAGTTTTCAAAGATGATATTGACTATATATATGTGAGTTTCTTTCTGGGCTACTTATTCTCTTCCATCATGGTATGTGTCTGTTTTTATTGTCATAACCAAACTGTTTTTTATTTTTCTATTTATCTGTATTATCATGAATAACAGGCTCTCTGTTAAATTCCAGTCTTTCATTTTTATTTTATTTATTTAGGGCTTCATTGCATGACGTGGGATTTTGTTCCCCAACCAGAGGTCGAACCTGTGCTTACTGCATTGGAAGCATGGAGTCTTAACCACTGGGCCACCAAGGAAGTCCTAGCACCACACTGTTTTAATTACTGTGGCTATGTGGTGAGGTGAGGAAGTGTGATGCCTCCATCTTTGTTGTCCTTTCTTAACGCTGCTTTGACTGTCTGGGGTATTTGGTGGTTCCATTTGAATTCTACAATTTTTTTTTTTTTGCTATTTTTATAAAAACGGCCATTTGGTTTGATATACTGAATCTGTGGACTGTATACTAGAAAACATAGCTATTTTAACAATATCAGATCTTCCAATCCATGACTGGGGTGTTTCTATGTATTTGTGTCTTAATTCCTTTCATCAGTATTTTGCAGATTTCAGTGCATAAGTCTAGGAATGACATTCAAGTTCCCTAACGAAATCCAATGCTTCTTTTTCATGAAATTGCTACTTTCTGAAGCAGGGCCTACCTTTTTGAACAAAATAAATTTGGCCACTTTTAAATAAATACATTTTATGAATTGAGTACTTCCTACACAACTACCAGTTATGCTAGTTTTCTAACATGTCCAGTAGATAGCCTTTATCATATATTCTGGTCAAAGTTTTAACATGAATTTTACACACAAGCCACACAAATACATATTGCTTTGATGAGTACCTGCCTGGACCCTTATGCTAGAAACTAAGTTTTCTGAGAAACTGCTTCTGAATTATCCTGTACTTAAGCAGTCATAACTTTAAAGGATGCTCACTAAACATGAGCTGATTAAGCTGTTTGCTTTGTATTCTTTATTATTAGGGTTAATTCATCTTAAAGAAATCTTTTTAAAAGCAAACCATTAATAAGTCATTATGATCTTATTAATACTCTTAAGACATGGGAAAAGGTGTAGAGACATTGGTTTGTATAATTATTAACATCCTGTGTATGAGTCTGATGATAGAGCAGAAGGCTTTTTCTTTTGAAAGCAAAAACCCTCAAAACCAAATAACCTCAGACAATCATGCTGACCAAATACAATAAGGCTTAGGGCAAAATATTAAGAATACAAAGTGGTAGCTAGAATGATGAGTCTATTAAGTACTGGAGTTATATCATGATGTATGGTCTTTCATTCAAACTTCAGAGAATCTGTTAAGAAGGAAAATATAAATGTAGGATTCCAGAAGGCATGAACAATCTTGAACTGTTAAGTTCCTCTGAAAAATGATCTCACCACAACTGGGCTGAAGAGTGAAAGCAAGTTGATTTATGTCAAAATAAATTACTGAGTGCCATTTCTGAAGACCCAGAGGGCTCTGTAGGTTGCATATTAGTGGGTTTCTATCTAATTTTAGGGACCAGGACATTTCTGTTCACTTCACAATTTTTCTCGCTTTACCAAATGAGATCAAAATAAGTGCCATTTACTGAGAACTAACTGATAGCTTCCCCAGGTTGCAATGTTTTAATTAGAGAGATAAAAAGAAAAGGCCACATTCTGCTGTTCAGTGAAGGGAGTCCTTTATGAAAGCCTTATAAAAGCTGGAGACAGATTTTTATTTGATAATGAGAAACAAAATGTGTAAAAATGAAATTGGAAAAATGACTTTAAGCAATGGATGAATTTTCTTTTTTTGTAAATAACTTTAGAGGAAATTAACACATTTTGAAACTAGATTTGCTTTTACTATATAAAAAAAGCATAAAAACCTTTTGGATATGCTGAGATTGATAAATCGGATACAAAAGCTGGCCCTTTAATAGTCTGAAAAATTTACTTCTATTGCTTTTCTTTTCTAGTTTCTTCATCATACCTGCATAGAAATACTTAAAGCCATATGGTTTACAAGAAGCAATGCATTATTTTGAAATCTGAATTTCTCAAAGGCATAATTACTTACTATATTTTAGTTGTAAGATTTGAATTATGGCAATAAAAGACTGGAACTATAAAGAAACATTTTCCTAAGCCAGTTTTTGTGCAAATAATATTTTTTCTAGAAATGCAACTTACAGAAATTTTATAAAAATAATAAATTTTCATTTATAAGAAATTTCCAACTCAGTTTTAATAATGCACCTGCTAAATTTTTTTAACCACAGAAATGAATGTCTATTTTTTAAAAAAAGAAATAATTACCTTGTGACATCTACGAAGAAAGGTCAGACAATTTTACATTTTCTCACTCCGTGGAAAAAAAGCAAATTAAAAAGAACAATTGACCTTTTCCTTTTCTACCCTCTCTTGCAAATATAGAACAGTATGTCAATCTTATTTCAATAAGTAGCGTAAAAAGCAAAGCAAGTAAACAAAAAATGAACTGTGCTGTTCAACTGGTCTCCTTAGACCGTTGCCCTAGACTAGGCTCTGAATGTTTTGGAACAAGAAGCCAGGCCTGCTTTGTTTCTCTATCTAATTTTGCACAGAACTAGGACAATGGTAACATGTCATCATTGAGGGCATGCAGTGCAAGATTTATCTTCCTGTGTTCAAACAAATCATTAGATTTATCTTTTTTGGTATCATAGGTCTTCATCGAGTCAAATAAACCATATTTTGTTTACTACACTGGAAAGATATAAATGCTAAATACTGTTTAACTTCATTTTATGAGAGTGAATATTATATTCTTCTTTCCAGTGACCTTTTACTGCCTCGTGAATAAAGAAATAATTTGCTAGTCAGAAATAGCAGCAAGAGAGTGATGGGATTTATGAGCAGCCCAGCTCTCCTAAAACTGAGAGATAAACATGATAGTTTCAGAATAAAAATAGAGAATTTCTCTGTACCCCATTCTCCAAACTTTTGCCAACTTTATATCATCCAGTAAATAATGCACAGTGTTTAAAGGGTAGACAACTCATCAATCTTTTGCAACAGAAAAATGAAGTCAAAACCGGTGATAGATATGATACTTTGCCAAACTCTTGAGCATTGACTCCTTTAAAAAATATCAAAAAAAAGGAATACAGAAAACAAAAGGTAAAGAAGGTACTTTCACAAGAGGAAGAAAAAAAGCCTGATAACACCAAAAGCAAAGAAGACAGCCTAGTAATCAAGATTAGGGGTTTTGAAACTTGATAGTCAAACACTTTATAGTGGTGTAATATTGAACAGGTCACTTGCTTCCTGAATCTCAGCTTCCTCTAGTATAAGGTGGAAATCATATCAGTTCCTATCTTATAGTAATGGTAAGATAATTAAACGACATGAGAGATGTAGACCATCTTACTCTGTGCCTAGTACATTTTAAACACTTGATAAATATTAGCTACTGTTCATTTTATTTAATAGATGAAGTTTCTTACCATATATGCTTACATTATGGTCATATATGTTAAAATTGTGGTCACCCAGCAAATATTTGCAAAACACAGTCCATCAATTCATTGTCCAATTTCTCTTGAAGTGTCTTGGACAATTTCTTCTGAGATTTCCTGGTCTTGACATTGTGTCAGAATCTAGTAGCCTCAGAGAAACTTAAAAACCAAGTATTCAGGGATTCTCCTTAAAATAGAGAAAGCTGGAAAGAATTTTGCTACCATTCTTAGACACTAAGAAAAAGATGGCTAGTCTACAAAATCCTAACCTTTCTTGAATGCATTATAGAGCTGAGGTCAGAGGGAAAGCCTCAGGTTAATGGTAGAACAGAAACATTAATTAAAAAAAATATCCCAAGGACCTAGAGACTGTCATAGTGAATGAAGTTAAGTCAGACAGAGAAAGACAAATATCATATAGTATCACTTATGAGTGGAATCTAAAAACATGATACAAATGAACCTATTTACAAAATAGAATTAGAGTCACTGATGTAAAAAAACAAATTTTTGATTACTAAGAAGGAAAGGGGAGGAAGGATAAATTGGGAGATTGGGATTGACATGTACACACAATTGCATATAAAATAGATAACTAATAAGGGCCTACTGTATAGCACAGGGAACTCTACTCAATACTCTGTAATGGCCTTTATTGAAAAAGAATATAAAGGAGAACGGATATATCTACTTTGCTGTATACCTGAAACTAACACAATACTATAAATCAACTAAACTCCAATAAAAAGCAGTCATATATAAATAAGACATGGAATAAAGTAATAGAAACAACAACAACAAACAGAAATACAGCCATTACCTAAGCACCAAGTGCCATTGGAGGAATTTGACCCTAAAGGTCATCACAGCTAAAGCAACCCAAATCCATCTCAAGTCATCGTTACACTTATTCAACTCCCATGCAATTAACACACCAAATGAAAATATGTGCCATTTCCAGGCACAAATACCATTTGCCTAATATCAGTTCAGTTCAGTTCAGTCGCTCAGTTGTGTCCGACTCTCTGCGACTGTGCAATATAAGGTGTCTAGCATGCAAACAAGAATTATGAGAAACATAAAGAGGAAAGAAAAAAATAACACATTGTCAAGGAAATCAACAGAACCAGACTCCAGTATGATCCAGATATTTGTACTGTCACATGGGGCATTTAAAATAACTATGATTAATGTGCTATATGACTTTTGGTAGAAAAATAATGGATAAATATGTGAACAGCTGGGGAGTTACAGATGAAGAAAAGTATAAGAAAAATTAAATAAGAACACAGAAACAAAATAAACAATGAAAGAAACAGAAAATCTTTTGATCGGCTCATCAGAAGGAAAGAATTTGACACAGGTGAGAAAGTGTGAACTGAAGACAGGTCAATATAAATTACCCAAACAAAGCACTGCTGCTGCTGCTAAGTCACTTCAGTCATGTCCGACTCTGTGGGACCCCATAGACGGAAGCCCACAAGGCTCCCCCGTCCCTGGGATTCTCCAGGCAAGAACACTGGAGTGGGTTGCCATTTCCTTCTCCAATGTGTGAAAGTGAAAAGTGAAAGTGAAGTCGCTCAGTCGCATCCGACCCTTAGTGACCCCATGGACTTCAGCCCACCAGGCTCCTCCATCCATGGGATTTTCTAGGCAAGAGTACTGGAGTGGCTTGCCATTGCCTTCTCCGAAACAAAGCACAAAAAACCCAAAAAGAGTAAAAAATGAACCAGAACATCTGATGGCAGGAGACAATATCAGACAGTTAAACATATGTATAACTTCAATCCAAGAAAGAAAAGATAGAGAATGGGGCAGGAAAAATATTTGAAGAAATAATGGCTGAGAATTTTCCAGAATTAATCAGATACCAAAACACAACTCCAGAAAGCTTTAGTGGAAACCAAGCAGAGCAAATATGCAAAAACACACCCAAAAAAATCAAACTGCTGAAAACCAAAGATAAAGCCTTGAAAGCATCTGGAAAAAAGACAGATAATATCCAGAGAAAGAATCACATTGGACTTATCATTAAAAACAGTGATAGAACAAGCAAACAACAAATTCAAATGCATTATTTGACAGGTCTGGAGCAGTTACTGTTTGCTGCTAAGTTTTCCCTACAGATGCACCAAAAATTTATCTTGCAGTTTATTCCTGATTATGGCAACCAAGATTGGATGAGGGAACATAGGAATTTGAAAACATCAAGAAAGAGAGAAAATTTTTTATAACTCAGATATAACTCTGTGAATAGTGACGAGTCTGTTACATTCCAAAAAAAGACAAATTTGAGTTTACATGAGAAAATAAAACTCAATAAAGACATAGAAAACCTGAGCAACAGAATTAATAGACTGGACAAAATAATGACAGAAAACAGTCTTTCTCAAGTGCACATGTACTGTAACCAAAACTAGCCATATTCTGGGCCAGAAAGAAAGCCCCAATATAGTTTTGAAATTGAAATAATTTATGGCATGTTTTTTGAAGACAGAAGAATTTAACTAGAAATTGATGCCAGCACAACTAAAAATATCAAGATATTAATATTTAAAGAGTAAATAATACACTTGTAAATAACCCAAGGGCAAAAATTAAAGTGAAATTTAGAAAATAATCAAAATACATGATTTTCAAACTGGGGAATGTCTTGCATAGAGGGAAATTTATAATCTTAAATGCATTTCCTAGAAGGAATATAGAGTAAAAGTGAGATAACTCAGCTTCTAACTCAAGAAGCTAGGAAGAAAGAGCCCTAAAAACAAACCCAGATAAAGGAGAAAGAAGTAAATAAAAATAAGAGCAGAAATCAAAATAACAGGAAACATAGTATAAAGAAATTCAACAAACCTAAAGTTGATGTCTTGAAAATATTAACAAGAAGTCAAATCACAAATTATTACCATATCAGGAATGAAAAACTCAACAATATTTCCAGATACAATTTTCAACAGAAATGTCATGGGAAGATATGAGCAAATTTATGATTTGTAATTATTTAACAATTTAAGTGATACTGAAAAAATTCTAGGAAAATAGAAATTTTGAACAGCTCTCTATTAAAGATATTGAGTTATTGAAAACCATCTCATAGACGCGGACATAGAGAATAGACTTGTGGACACAGTGGGAGAAAGAGAGGGTGGTACAAATTGAGAGACCAGCATTGAAACAGATATCTTACCATGTGGAAAACAGATAGGCAGTGGGAATTTGCTGTATGACACAGGGAGCTCAAACCCAGTGTTCTTTGACAAGCTAGAGGGGTGGGATGTGGTGGGAGGTGGGAGGGAGGTTCAAGAGGGAGGAGATATAACTATGAGTTTGAGTGAACTCTGGGAGTTGGTGATGGACAGGGAGGCCTGGCGTACTGTGATTCACGGGGTCGCAAAGAGTCGGACACAACTGAACGACTGAACTGAACTGATGGTTGATTCATGTAGATGTACGGCATAAGCCAACACAACATTGTAAAGCAATTATCTTCCAATTAAAAAGAATAAATTTTAAAAAATCTCATAAAGGAAACTTCACAACCAGATGGTTTTTTAGTAGTGAATTATTCCATGTATTCAAGGAAGAAATCACATCATTATATACAAACTCTTGCAGAATATGGAAAGAAGGAACACTTGCCAATTCTTTTTTATGAAGTCAGAACAAACTTGATAGTAAAGCCTGATAAGAGTACTACAAAAAGATGAAAGTAAAGGCTATTCCATGTCATGACATTGGATACAAAAATCCCAGTATAATTTAATACAGAGTTATAAGTTAAAAAAAGAGAGAGAGAACATGAAAGTGTTAGTTGCTCAGTTGTGTCCAACTCTTTGTGACTCGATGGACTGTGTAAACCACCAGGCTCCTCTGTGCACAGAATTCTCCAGGCAAGAATCCTGGAGTGGGTTGCCATTCTCTTCTTCAAGGGTCCCTCCCAACCCAGGGTTTAAACCCGGGTCTTCCACATTGCAGGCAAATTGTTTACTATCTTTATTGTCAAAAAGTACTTAACAAACTTCAATGGTCATTCCTTATAAAAATACTGGTTAAAATGAGAATACAAGGAAAATTTCTATTTCAATAAAGAGTAATTACAAGGCTTCCCTGGTGTCTCAGTGGTAAAGAATGCACCTGCCACTGCAGGAGACACAGGCTTGATCCCTGGCCCAGGAAGATCCCACATGCCGCAGGGCAACTAAGCTTGTGCACCACAACTACGGAAGCCCAGGCTCTCGAGATCCAGTGCTCCACAAGAGAAGACACCACAGTGAGAAGCCAGTGCAACGCAGCTAGAGAGTAGCCCCGACTCACCGCAACTAGAGAAAGGCCTGTGCAACGACAAAGACCCAGCACAGCCAGAAAAAAATAAAATAAGGAAATACATTTTAAAAATAAAGAGTAACTACAAGTAAAATGAATAGAACACTTCATGTTTAGTGATGAGGAATTAGAAGATTTTCTGAGGTCAAGAAGCAGATAAAGTTATTTTGTTCTTATTCATTTCTAGGATTTATTAAACATTCTGTGTATCAGTGCTCTTTTTGTTAAATTCAAATCCAGTCCTATAATTTTTGGTATAATCCTTCAGTGAAATTGATATATTAATTAAAATGAGGGAATCGTCACAGGACTATTACGTCACGTTACAAAAGCATAGTAAGGGATAACAAAACTAGTTGAAAAGGATCTGTACAGTATATCATTCATGAAATTAAAAAAAAACGCAATCATGTTATACATGATGATTGCATCTACCTTTCTTCATAGCATAAAACTGGCAGGGAAGAATATTTTCCAATTTCAGAATAGTTGTGACTTCAGAGAAGAAAACAGAGGATATACAGTGATGATCCTAATGAAGATGAGCTGACAATTTTCAATGTTCCCAGGTGGTGCAGTGGTAAAGAATCTGCTTGCCAATGCCGAAGATGCAGGAGACTTGAGTTCAATCCCTGGGTCAGGAAGATTTCCTGGAGAAGGAACTGGCAACCCACTCTAGCTTAAAGAATCCCATGGACAGGGGAGCCTGGCACGCTATAGTCCAGAGTGTCACAAAGAGTCAAAGAGGACTGAGCATGCATGCAAATAAAACAGGAACACTTGAAATATTTAGCTTTTTTCATAGACATCTCTTACCTTTATCTCTGTGTTCTGCTAAAGTTTGAAACATTTCTTAATTAAAAAGAAAAAAATTACAGAGTTAGTGAACCTAATCTGGGATAACAGCAGTTTGCATGAAGAGATAGGAAACAGGTAAAGAAATTGAGCTGGCACAGATTTAGAGAATGAATTTAGGGTTACCAGAGAGGAAGGGGGGAGGGGATAGACTGGGAGTTTGGGATTGACAAATACATACCACTATAGTTAAAACAGATAACGAACAAGGATCTGCTGTATAGCACAGGGAACCCTGCTCAATATTCTGTAGTAACCTAAAGTGTTAGTAGCTCATTCGTGTCCAACTCTTTGTGACCCCATGAACTGTGACCTGCCAGGTTCCTCTGTCCATGGAGTTCTCCAGGTGAGAAATAGAGTGGGTTGTCATTTCCTTTTCCAGGGGATCTTCCCAACCCAGTATTGAACCTGGGTCTCCTGCACTGGAGGCAGATTCTTTACCTGAGCCAACAGGGAAGCCCTAATGGGAAAAGAATTTGAAAAAGAATAAAAACATGTATATATATAAAATGGAATCACTTTGCTGTACACCTGAAACTAACACAACACTGCTAATTAAGGCGTGCTGTGATTCATGGGGTTGCGGAGAGTCGGACACGACTGAGCGACTGAACTGAACTGAACACAAAATAAAAATTAGAAAAGGAAACTAAGCTAGTAAAATTGATGAGTCTTAGCAGCTGATGAGGTGATGAGAGGAAATGGAGGGGGAGGGGAGAGAGAGAGATCAAAGATGAAACTGAAGTGTATATGTTAACGGTAAGGAAGGATGTGGGCTGGGTTGGGGTGGAGTAGGGGCTCGACTGGGGACAATGATGCTATCCACAAAATCAGAGAACATGGGCAAGAGGCTCAGGAAGGGGAGGATGAGTTTAAAGAGTGAGTTGGATTTTTGGTGAGACATCCAGTTATAGATGTAGTTGAAACTGGACAAAATGGACTGAGAAATTAAGGAGGAAGCCATCATATTTGAGAGCAACAGAACTGATTACTGGAAACATGACTTAGCTACATTTCCAAGGACATGAAGGTTATAAGAGGAAGAAGGAAAATCACAGCAAGTCTCTTGTGCAATGTGGTATGAGCCTGGGTGGGTAAGAGACACAGAGGAGAAGGAGGAGAGGGCTGACCCAGCAGCCAGTGGAAGACAGAACTTTTTTTGACATTTGAGCTGCATTTTATTCAATTTTTATTGGAGTATAATTGATTTACAATGTTGTGTTAGTTTCAGGTGTACAGCAAAGTGAATCAGTTACATATACATATATCTACTTTTTTGGATTCTTTTCCCATATAGGAAACTGCTGCTGCTGCTAAGTCACTTCAGTCGTGTCCGACTCTGTGCGACCCCATAGACAGCAGCCCATCAGGCTCCACTGTCCCTGGGATTCTCCAGGCAAGAACACTGGAGTGGGTTGCCATTTCCTTCTCCAATGCATGAAAGTGAAAAGTGAAAGCAAAGCCACTCAGTCGTCTCCAACTCGCAGTGATCCCATGGACTGCAGCCCACCAGGCTCCTCCATCCATGGGATTTTCCAGGCAAGAGTAGAGTATCAAATAGAGTCCTTATTATCCATTTTATATAGTGTGTGTATATCAGTCCCAATTTATCCCATCCCCCTACCTCCAATAACTGTAAGCTTGTTTCCTGACTGTGATGGAAGAGAGGATGACACAAAGAAGTGGTAGTCTTCACAGTTAAGTGCCCAGGAGCAATGAAAGAGCATGAGAATGGACATAGAGCTCTTGTGTTTAGCAACTAGGAGGTCACAGGCCTCAGGAAGAGGAGAAGCAAAGAGGAGCAATGATGGTGGCTACTATGGTGACTGGCCACCCAATGGGTGCAGACAGGAGCAGGGAGCAGAAATGAGTCACTGCTTCCTGGCCTCTCCATGTCAGCTGCTATCTTCCTTTCTGCCCATTCTGATTGCTCCTCTGAGACTGGTCTTCACCCAGACTCACTGAGTGCTCATCCAGCTGCCATCTCCTCTCCTTTATCCTGTGGGTCTTGGCTAAAGAGAACTGAGGAACTGACTCTAAAATAAAACATGTTCATCCCAGTCATGCATAAATAAATATCCCTTCACTATTCCCTACATCTGAATCTCTGAGATCCTCCATTTCGCTGATCTTATTTATCCTTGAAGCTGTCCTCAAACACTTCCCAGTCTCCTGAATTGCATACAAATGGAGGAATATTTGGAAAAAGTGTAATTGCTGTTGTTTGTTATTTTGTCCTGTCACGGTGCTTCCTTATACCATCTGGACTGGAGGTGGACTTGCTAAAAAAAAAAAAAATCCAGAAAGGACAGTCTCACAAATCTGAGCCTGGAAGAGAGAAGGAAGTCCTTAGTCTCTCCTCAGAAAACAGATCTTTACAGAGTTTCCTGGCCAAACGTGAAGCCAAGGTGTTGCTAAATCTGGGAAGTGCATCAAACACAAACTGTGAGGCTTCTGTGCACAACTGTGCTCAATTTCACATGGTCTGTTTGTTGCTTTAAATGAACATCATAGGAATAATCACAACAGACACCTGTATGGTACTGGGTGCTTTTTAAATTCTTTCCACATGCAAGAGAGAATTTTATCCTCCCAATAAATTGGTGATGTTTGGAGTCTCTGAGAAGCTACACGATCAGGTGAAGAGCAAGGTCTATGCTGGGGCCAGGTCTTTGGATTCCCCACCCAGCACCCTGCACCACTGTGGTCCTTCTTCAGTACTCACCATGGCTGAAAACAGAGATACCTGTCTTTGCCTCTGGGAGAAATTAGGCAAGGTACAATGAAAAGGTAAATGTCCACCCTGCAATGATCGACATAGGATTGATTCACCATTTCTTTGTTCTTTTTAGGGAAAGCATGGTATTTGTTTGGAGGAAATGAATGAATAGGCTGACTGTGCCCAAGCATGGAATCAGAGTGGAATTTGGGCTCGCACTGAAAGAAGCAAGAAGAACTTATGATTGAATCATGAAAAAGGAGGATAAAGGGAAACGTAATAAGGGGGCAGAGACAGGGAAAGTCAAAAGGTTCTGTTTTGTATTTTGTATTATGTCTTCTTTCTGATCCCCTAACTTTGCAGTTAAATAACGAAGCACATGCAACAGCTGGGGTGAATGCATGGCGTAGACAAAGGAATATACCTTCTGTATTTAGATTCAGGAGGATGAAACCACCCCAGGGAAAGAGAGAAGACTAGGAGTGCAATTAGGACTCCAGAAAAATTGTGAGGAGGTTTTCTGGACTGTCACAGGCTATGGATTTGGGCTTTAGGCCAAGTTCAAACACATTTCTCAAGGGCAGGAGGCCTCAGCAGGCATCTGCTTTACTT
The DNA here is from genome assembly GCF_049115385.1 of Moschus berezovskii. NCBI lineage: Eukaryota > Metazoa > Chordata > Mammalia > Artiodactyla > Moschidae > Moschus > Moschus berezovskii. Next base: position 54,216,815 of record NC_142474.1, on the reverse strand, counting down.
GAGAAATCAGAGAGCATTTCCAAAGCATTTATTTGCATGTCTTTGATCCTGTGCCAAATTCAACACACAAAAGAAAAAAATAAATAGTTATATACTTACATATATATGTATGCTGCTGCTGCTGCTAAGTCACTTCAGTCGTGTCTGACTCTGTGCGACCCCATAGACGGAAGCCCACCAGGCTCCCCCGTCCCTGGGATTCTCCAGGCAAGAACACTGGAGTGGGTTGCCATTTCCTTCTCCATATATATGTATATACATATACATATGTATTTCCTTAAAATCATTGATTTATTCAAGAAAAATGTGTCATAGTGACATACAATTTTTGTTTAAGTGAGGAAGAACAGTGTACTTTTCATTGCACTGTCTTACAAAGGCAACCTTGGCTGACAATGAATGGCTACTCCCTGGGGACATTTAAGAAGATGCTGATGATATATGCTTTTTTAGAAAAAAAATTTAAAATAATTTCTACTGGACTACGGTTGCTTTACAATGTTGTGTTAGTTTTTGCTGTACAGAAAAGTAAGTCAGCAGTATGTACACTTATATTCTTTCTTTTTTGGATTTTCTTCCCATTCAGGTCACCACAGAGCATTGAGTACAGTTCTTTGTACTATACTGTAAGTTCTCATTAGTTATCTATTTTATGCATAGTATCAATAGTGTATATATGTCAATCCCAATCTCCCAGTTCCTCCCACTTCTCCATCCCCCTTGGTATCCATACATTTGTTCTCTACATCTGTGTGTCTATTTCTGCTTTGCAAATAGGTCCATCTGTACATTTTTCTATATTCCACATATGTGTGTTAATATATGATATTTGTTTTTCTCTGATTACTTCACTCTGTAAGCCAGTCGAACAACATGCTGCTGACACATTTTGAGACAATGGTAGAGACAGTCTTCACTAATAGAACGTTGATTCCCATCAACTCTGACATTTACCCTTTATTATTAATTATAAGAGAGAAAGAAGGACCATGAAGCCATTAGAAATACTACCTAAGGTAGTTTCCCAGTCTTAAGGACAATAAAGACAAGCATAGTAGAGAATCAAAATACAGTATGGCCTTGCGCTTTAATTTATGACAAGTTACTTATTTTCTTCTCTGAGTTGCCTATGATCATGAATCTATTTATTCTTTGGCTCAGACCATTTGGGTTAAGTAAGAAAGATCTGGATCAAAAGATCCATTTGAGACCTTTCATTTCACATTAAAGATAGAGTTTTCCTTTTCCTCATTATGGCTGAGGAAAGAGATGTGTGTCCAGTTTTCATTGCAAGAGAGGCATTGTCAAAAGTGTTCACTAACTGGAAAACTCTAGGATGAAAACAAAAGAAAATAGAAAATCCCACCAACAACAAAAGCAGCAAGAAAACCTCTCTTTTGGTTCTGTCTGCTAGCATTGAGCAGTGAAATTGAGTCCAGGCGAGACAGATCCCAGGTGAAGGAGTCAGATGAGAAAAATTGGCACCATGCAGCCTGTGAAAATTGTGGACACTGGGGAAGAGCAGTAGAATTTAACTGTCACAATGATAAGATCATCAGCTTAAACTATTTGAGACAGGAAGGAAGCAAGCTGTAGGTGGAAGTGACCCCACAATGAAGGAGGTAAGAGGAGAAGGAAAGAGGAACTTTTAGACAAGAGATTCACAGTGGGGCGGGGTAAGGAGGCGAGGGACATGAAAAGTATATTGGCTTTATTTTTGCTGCTGTAAGAAATGAACTGGAACTCAGTGGCTTAAAATAACAGAAATTTGTTATCTCAAAGTTCTGGAGGTCAGAGTCCAAAATCCATCTCAGTGGGCTAGTGTCAAGGCATTGGTAGGGATGTATTCCTTCTGAAGCTCAAGGGCAGTATACATGACTTGATTTTCCCAGTTTTGATTGAATGTTGTTATTCTTTGGATCACAGGCCATCCCTTAACCCCTGTTTCCATGGCGATATTGTCTTCTTTGATTATAGTCTTCTTATATCCCTCTTAAAAGGACCCCTTGACTACATTGGAAGTTTCTGAATAATACAGGTTATTCTTCCCATCTCAATGTTCTTAATTTAATCACACCACAAAGTCCTTTTAACCATACAAGATACATAAGGTACACATTAACAAGTTTCTGGGATTAGAACATGAACATCTTTGAGAGCCATAATTCAGCCTACTGCAGAAGGTGTTCACAGAACATTAACAAGACTATTTGCAATCTACCAGTCAGAATGGCCATCATCAAAAGTCTACAAACAATCAATGTTTGAGAGGTTGTGGTGAAAAGGGAACCCTCCTACATTGTTGCTGGGAATGAAAATTGGTACAGCTACTATGAAGAACAATATGGAGGTTCTTTAAAAAAAACTAAAAATAGAGCTACCCTATGATCCAGCAATTGTATATCCCAGTCCTGGGAATATACCCAGAGGAAAACATGGTTTGAAAGGATACATGCACCCCAATGATCACTGCGGCACCATTTACAATAGCCAAGACATGGAAGCAACCTAAATGACTATTGACAGATGGATGGATGAAGAAGATGTACATATATACACTGGAATATTACTCAGTCATAAAAAAGAATAAAATAGTACCATTTTTAGTAACATAGATGGGCCTAGAGATTAGCATCAATGAAGTAGACCAGAGATAAATATCATATGATACTGCTTATATGCAGAATCTAAAATAACTGACACAATTGAACTTATTTACAAAATAGAAACAGACTCACAGACTTAGAAAACAAACTTATGGTTACCAAAAGGGAAAGCCTGGGGAGAGGGATAAACTGAGAGCTTGGGATTGATAAGTACATATTACTATATTTAAAATACATAATAACTATAAACATATGAAATAAATACATCATTACACAAAGACTAGCCTCAAATAAAATCTGGAAGAAAAAATATAAATAAAATAAAGTGGATAAGCAACAAGGACCTACTCTCTAGCAAAGAGAACACTGTTTAATATACTGTAACAACCTAAATAGAAAAAGAGTTTGTTAAAAAAAAAAATACATGTACAGGGGATCAATCCTGGGTGTTCATTGGAAGGACTGATGCTAAAGCTGAAACTCCAATACTTTGGCCACCTCATACAAAGAGCTGACTCACTGGAAAAGACTCTGATGCTGGGAGGGCTTGGGGGCGGGAGGAGAAGGGGACGACAGAGAATGAGATGGCTGGATGGCATCACCAACTCGATGGACATGAGTTTGAGTGAACTCCGGGAGTTGGTGAAGGACAGGGAGGCCTGGTGTGCTGTGGTTCATGGGGTCGCAAAGAGTTGAACATGACTGAGCGACTGAACTGAACTGAACTGTGCATGTATAACTGAATCACTTTGCTGTATACCTGAAACTAATACAACATTGTTAATCAACTATACTCCAAAAAAGAAAAATTAACAAACAAGAAGTCACCAGTGAACGGAGTGAAGAGAATGTTGGGGATCATTAAGTGTGTGATTGAACATTTTAGTACTCAAAGAACAACCAGCCTAACCATCCTGGAAACCTTCCTAGAGGGTGACTCAGTTCAGTTCAGTTCAGTCGCTCAGTTGTGTCCGACTCTCCGCGACCCCATGAATCACAGCACGCCAGGCCTCCCTGTCCATCACCAACTCCCGGAATTCACTCAAACTCATGTCCACAGAGTTGGTGATGCCATCCAGCCATCTCATTCTCTGTCGTCCCCTTCTCCTCCCACCCCCAACCTTTCCCAGCATCAGAGTCTTTTCCAGTGAGTCAACTTGTCGCATGAGGTGGCCAAAGTATTGCAGTTTCAGCTTTAGCATAAGTCCTTCCAATGAACACCCAGGATTGATCTCCTTTAGAATGGACTGGTTGGATCTCCTTGCAGTCCAAGGGACTCTCAAGAGTCTTCTCCAACACCACAGTTCAAATGCATCAATTCTTCGGCAATCAGCTTTCTTCACAGTCCAACTCTCACATCCATACATGACCACGGGAAAAACCATAGCCTTGACTAGACGGACCTTGGTTGGCAAAGTAATGTCTCTGCTTTTTAATATACTATCTAGGTTGGTCATAGCTTTGCTTTCAAGCAGTAAGCGTCTTTTAATTTCATGGCTGCAATCAGCATCTGCAGTGATTTTGGCGCCCCAAAAAATAAAGTCTGACACTGTCTCCACTGTTTTTCCATCTATTTCCCATGAAGTGATGGGACCAGATGCCATGATCTTTGTTTTCTGAATGTTGAGCTTCAAGCCAACCTTTTCACTCTCCTCTTTCACTTTCATCAAGAGGCTTTTGAGTTCCTCTTCATTTTCTGCCATAAGGGTAGTGTCATCTGCATATCTGAGGTTATTGATATTTTTCCCGGCAATCTTGATTCCAGCTTGTACTTCTTCCAGCCCAGCGTTCCTCATGATGTACTCTGCATATAAGTTAAATAAGCAAGGTGACAATATACAGCCTTGACATATTCCTTTTCCTATTTGGAACCAGTCTGTTGTTCCATGTACAGTTCTGACTGTTGCTTCCTGACCTGCATACAGGTTTCTCAAGAGGCAGGTCAGGTGGTATAGCATTCCCATCTCTTTCAGAATGTTCCACAGTTTATTGTGATCCACAGGGTCAAAGGCTTTGGCATAGTTAATGAAGCATAAATAGATGTTTTTCTGGAACTCTCTTGCTTTCTCCATGATCCAGCGGATGTTGGCAATTTGATCTCTGGTGCCTCTGCCTTTTCTAAAACCTGCTTGAACATCTGGGAGTTCACAGTTCACATATTGCTGAAGCCTGGCTTGGAGAATTTTGAGCATGACTTTACTAGCATGTGAGATGAGTAATCGTGTGGTAGTTTGTGCATTCTTTGACTAGCTGATGTCAAAACAGACTGTTAGAATGTGTCTGTGTCAGGGGCAAGTGTTAGGGATTTGAAGGGAGAGAGACTTTGGACTTGTGCTTTCTCTGTCTTGCCAATGCCAACGTCACTTTGGCATTCTCTTTCCTCTCCTGGAAAATGATTTGGCTTTCAATTCTCTGCTTAGATATTCACTCCTTCAGGAAGCTTTATATGAGCCCCTGCATTGCCCTGTGTGATGGGGCATTTCCTGACTTCCCTTCTTTCAAGAGGAAGGATGGAGGCTATTTCTCCTGAAGCCAAGGCAAGCAGACTCCAGGAGATACACTTGTTAAGTTGGTGACTGTCTGAATTGTCCCCTATTCCACTTGGTTAAGTCTAATGATGCTTGAATTCTGTTGAAGTAGTATAGACAGAGGGGAAAGACAAAGATGCCAGAGGTGACTCCAGGGACAGTGTTAAAATAGCCTGCTTTCCCTTGACAGAACCTGATAACCTAATGTGATCTTCCTGGCATCAAGTGGACACCGAGGAATGTGATTTGGCCCAACTTTCTGGTACTCCATTGCAGAGCAGGAAGATACCAGCAGCTAGATGTCATAGGACAATCCACCTGTGTTGTGAGCTATGGAGCAGAGGGAGCATGGTGGTCCAACTGGAATTAGGTCTCCCCTATCAGAAAACTGGGGATTGGAGGAATTCCTGCAGGAGTGCCACCTGTGTGCTTCTACATTTGCAACCTGAATACCCCACCATAACCATGCTTATGACACAGAGGGCACGGACAGTGATCAGTCTGTCTCAGGCGGAGAAGCAACAACAGTAAGCTTAGGTAAGTAAAGATCCATTTGACCGTCTCTATTTCTTCCCCCTCACGAATCCCCAACAGAGAAGGAACAAGTATCGAGAAGAGGATTGGGTAAAGTGTTTGGGAACCAGATCACCTCCTTTCATGCAGCAGTTTATTCACACCCACTGGTTTCTAACAGTCTATTAAATGAGTATTCAATATCAGTATTGATAGCCATCAGGATTGTTTCCATTTTGGGGTCCCTGCAAATCGTATTGCTATCAATATTCTCACACCTGCCTTTTGTGAACATTCATGCACAATTATTGAGGGAAGTTAATAGCAACACAATCCTACCTCAAGAGACAAGAAAAATCTCAAAGAAATGACCTAACCTTACACCTAAAGCAACCAGAGAAAGAACAAAATGAACCCAGATCACCTCCTCTCTCTTCTCTGCGGAGAAGAGACAAGGAGGACTTTCAGGCAGACCTAGAACTAAAATTTAAATAGAACTGAATCTCAAATACTAGAATGAGAAGGGTCAGACACATGCAGGAAAGCTGTATGTGTCTGAAAAAGTACAGACTGGCTAGTATGTGATTAAGGAAGGCTTTCATTTGTAATAAACCATCTCATTTTAATGCTCCAAGAAATTGGGTCTGTAAAGTGGTCACATAAGCTTTTAGGTTACAGGATTATAGCTAACTAGTTACGCTAACTAGTTACTTCTACTCTAAGCTTCTTGAGGACAGAGACTACTGCACTAAAGAGAATATTTAGTTGCAGTGGACTTAAATCTGATCAAACTACTTCAGAAAGAATGGGTTTATTATAAGCAGACTTCACTGAAATTAAGGAAGAAGTGAAAAAGCAAGTCTTGTGAACAATGTCATTCTGGGTATTTCAGCAACTGAGAGTTCAAGTTCATGGACCTTCACTTTCATGTTTCACCAGTAAGGAAACTAAGCTAGCACTTGGTTCTGTCTCTGTATCTTTTACTTTAAATTTGACACAGAAGCTCAGGGGGAAAGAGAAAGAGAGTGAGACAGACAAAAAAAAAAAACAGATAGACTGAGCCAAGTCTGTGGATTTATTCATCTGAGGTTGGATGAGGGAACAGCTATGAGTGGCCAGCCCTGGTTATATAAACATTACTGCATCGCTGAAAAAATGGAATTTGCTTGACTTGAGAATCTTAAATTTTATTGGCTCAGGATAATCACAGTCATTCCACCGCTAGGATGTGACTGTTCCCCACCTTGTTCAAAGGGATGCACTTTAAGTAAAGATAAGTAAGAAACTGCGTGTCTCACCAAACATTTTCATAATCAACACTTCCTCGCTTTCAGCATTTTACTATAATTATAGCAACCAGCTACATTGTCAGGGACGAGTCAGCTTGCTGCTGCAATCCTTCAATTTATTTTGGAGATACTTATCCTGAGAACCCTCTTCCTTTCTTCTTTGATGACATCGAAGTACCTTGTGAAAATCAGTTTGTTGACTTGGCACATTGTGTAAAGCATCAACAGATTAGAGAAAACAGTCCAAGCTGGGTTAGCCATGACAGTCAGGGGTAGGAGTGAGAGGTTGTGTATCAAGAAGCTGCATCAGAAAATGACTTTTTCATATTATTATATCAACCTCCTTGACCCCAGAAATTCTGATGAACCCTCAGTTCAGTTCAGTCGCTCAGTCATGTCCGACTCTTTGCCACCCCATGAATCTCAGCACACCAGGCCTCCCTGTCCATCACCAACTCCCAGAGTTCACTCAAACTCAAGTGCATTGAGTCAGTGATGCCATCCAGCCATCTCATCCTCTGTCATTCCTTCTCCTCCTGCTCCCAAACCCCCCCATCCTCAGAGTCTTTTCCAATGACTCAATGCTTCGCATGAGGTGGCCAAAGTATTGCAGTTTCAGCTTTAGCACCAGTCCTTCCAGTGCATACCCAGGACTGATCTCCTTTAGAATGGACTGGTTGGATCTCCTTGCAGTCCAAGGGACTCTCAAGAGTCTTCTCCAACACCGCAGTTCAAAAGCATCAATTCTTTGGCGATCAGCTTTCTTTACAGTACAACTCTCACATCCATACATGACCACTGGAAAAACCATAGCCTTGACTAGGCGGACCTTTGTTGGCAAAGTAATGTCTCTGCTTTTTAATATGCTATCTAGGTTCGTCATAACTTTCCTTCCAAGGAGTAAGCATCTTTTAATTTCATGGCTGCAATCACCATCTGCAGTGATCCTGGAGCCCCCAGAAATAAAGTCTGACACTGTTTCCACTGTTTCCCCATCTATTTCCCATGAAGTGATGGGACCAGATGCCATGATCTTAGTTTTCTGAATGTTGAGCTTCAAGCCAACTTTTTAACTCTGCTCTTTCACTTTCATCAAGAGGCTTTTTAGTTCCTTTCACTTTTTGCCATAAGGGTGGTGTCATTTGCATATCTGAGGTTACTGATATTTCTCCTGGCAATACTGAATCCAGCTTGTGCTTCATCCAGCTCAGCGTTTCTCATGATGTACTCTGCATGTAAGTTAAATAAGCAGGGTGACAATATACAACCTTGACATACTCCTTTTCCTATTTGGAACCAGTCTGTTGTTCCATGTCCAGTTCTAACTGTTGCTTCCTGACCAGCATACAGATTTCTCAAGAGGCAGGTCAAGTGGTCTGGTATTCCCATCTCTTTCAGAATTTTCCACAGTTTACTGTGATCCACACAGTCAAAGGCTTTGGCATAGTCAATAAAGGAGAAATAGATGTTTTTCTGGAACTCTCTTGCTTTTTCCATGATCAAGCAGATGTTGGCAATTTGATCTCTGGTGCCTCTGCCTTTTCTAAAACGAGCTTGAACATCTGGAAGTTCATGGTTCACGTATTGCTGAAGCCTGGCTTGGAGAATTTTGAGCATGACTTTACTAGTGTATGAGATGAGTGCAATTGTGCGGTAGTTTGAGCATTCTTTGGCATTGCCTTTCTTTGGGATTGGAATGAAAACTGACCTTTTCCAGTCCTGTGGCCACTGCTGAATTTTCCAAATTTGCTGGCATATTGAGTGCAGCACTTTCACAGCATCATCTTTCAGGATTTGAAATAGCTCAACTGGAATTCCAACATCTTCAGTGCTATGTAATTCTCCATTGTACTGGCCCCCAGCTCTGCCCCAGCCCCATCAGTGTCTGTGGTACTGGGGCAGAATGAAAGGGAGCACTTCTGAGCAGGGTCTGTTGATGGTTAAGGGAGTGCAAGATGATGGAGAATTGCAATTAGAGTAGGAACATCATTAACTGAAAAGACATGTTAATCAGGGTGCCTGTTTAAAAATCTTGAATCTGTGCAACTTTATTTCATTCTTTTTAAAATTTATATTTCATTCTTTAATAAAGTTTTTTCATTTTTAAATTTTAATTTGAGGATAATTCCTTTACAATGTTGTATTTAGGTTTCTGTTGTACAATGTTTTATTTTATATTGGTATATAGTTGATTAGGGTCTTCACAGGTGGTTCAATGGTAAAGAATCACCTGCCAATGCAAGAGATGCAGGTTCTATTCCTGGGTCAGGAAGGTGCCCTGGAGAAGAAAATGACAATCCCTTCCAGTATTCTTGCCTGAGAAATCCCATGGACAGGGAAGCCTGTCAGTGTTACTGTCAATGTGTTGCAAAGGAGTTGGACATGACTTAGCAACTAAACAACAACAATAGCTGATTAACAATGTTGTGATAGTTTCAGGTGGACAGCAAAGGGACTCAACCATACATCTATATGTATCCATTCTCCCCCAAACTCCCTTCCCATCCAGGCTGCCACATAACATTGAGCAGTGTGCCTTGTGCTATATAGTAGGTCCTTGTTGGTTCTCCATTTTAAATATTACTGTGTACGTGTTCATCTCAAATGCCCTAACTATACCTATTCCCAACCTTTCCTTCAGGCAACCATAAGTTTGTTTTCTAAATCTAATCAGGATGCCTCTGATAGCAACTGAGAAGACTTCTAGACTAACTCTTTACAAGATTGTTCTTATACGGTTGTTCTAAAGTGTTTTGTCTTTAAGTGTTATTTATGGAGGATTTCAAGTTCACATAAATTCGTGTTTTTAAATTCACAAAGTTCTACATAAACTTTGATAGAGATGGGAAGAGAGGAAGCATATGGAAGTGTCGCAGGGAAGGTTCTTCCATCAAGAAGGCAGATGTAAACATAGATGTCAGATGGTGGTGGAAAAATACAGTACAGCCTACTAAGCTCTTCCTCTTTTGGCAAAGTCTCAATTTGTGATTCCTTTGGCTTGATGAGCAAGCTCTGATCTCAGAACTTCTGATGTTTCCTGCTTTTTCTTTGCTATGCTCCAGATTCAAAATTAAATCATGTTCAATTATTCTTTCAATGGAACTTGAGAGTTCATGAGAGGAAAAAGATACAGGAATGGAGAAGATCAGAAAGTACCATGAAAAAGTCATCAAACATGTATATGTAACACACATATTTATATAAGTGTGCTGTGCTCAGTCACTCAGGCATGTCCGACTCTTTGCAAACCATGGACTGTAGCCTGCCAGCCTCCTCTGTTCCTGGAATTTTCTAGGCAAGAATACTGGAGTGTGTTGACATTTCCTCCTCCAGGGGATCTTCCTGACCCAGGGATCGAATCATGTCTCTTGCATTTCCTACACTGACAGGCAGATTCTTACCACTGTGTCACCTGGGAAGCCCGTGTTTATATATAGATCACAGTTTAAGTGATAACGCTATAAAAGAGCTCCTTCGGTTTCTAACCATGCTAAGCAATCAAGTGCATCCACTTTCATTATATTCTAATAGCTCTGCATTCTTTGTAGCTCCCTGCACATACGACTTATGCTCATGCCACCCCAATGCCTAATACCCCTACTTGTTCCTCAAGTAATTCTCACTCAACCTTTAACACTCAGCTTTAGTGAAACCCAAGGCACTGATATATAAATTATAAGCCAAGCATCTCCTGTCATTTTTGCCTATTGAAGAAGTAAGAGGAGGAAGTGACTCATGAGGAAATGTGAGTTTCCTAGAATTGTCACCAAGATGCCACAGATAAATTTTTCTCTTATTTTGTGGGAAAGTGGTATTCTAGCATCATCATTTTAGCTGATGAACTTCTCAGGCAGATATAATCTTACATGGAAACATGATGTGTAGCACAGATCAGTGGGGAGCAGACCCCCAGTTTCCCTCTCAGTATCAAGGCATTTCCCTGGGAGCCTTCATATTTTATTGGACACATATTAGGCCAAGGCATTAGAAGAAAAAGAAAGTCTTCTTAAGGTACACACAAGATGTACATATGTATCTTGTTTTAATTTATGAGGAAAAGGGTCTCATGTAGGTGTGGATTACTCTGATCTGGCCTGTAAAATCTTTATATAATATTGTCATCCTAGTGAAAACTGTCAATAATGTTAGTGGAATTACATTTTCTCTTCTGTGAAATGGGAATGAATAACAGTGCATACCTTGCTAACTTCATGGAGATAACCCAAGATCACTCAAGAAAATGAATACAAAATCACACTGCAAACAATAATGTCTTACATGATCTTCGTTCTATTTCTGAACAATAGAAGCTAGAAAGTGGGGCCTCTGGATTTAATTAAAATGGTAGTTTATTGAAATTAGTAAAATGTAACCATAGATACATTTTTCTTCCTTTTGGAAAATGTGAAACAGAGTAAAAGAAAATTTATAAAATTTCTTTAAAAACTGGGTCAGGGCTTTTTCTCTTCTCCTAGAAGTCACCAAAATCCTAAAGAAAATGAACACAAAATGGTAAAATCCATCTTCAATAATCTTAGGAGACAAATCTAATCAACAGTTACCAAAACGTGTGTGAGAGCTGCCCAAAAGAGCTGAGCTAGGGCAGAAGTTGTGCAGGAGAAAGTGCTAATTAAACACAGAGACTGACAAGAGGGCTCAGAACTTGCACCTTAGAAAGAGCACCAGGAAAATACACTTCTTAAAATTAAGGGGCTACCCTAAAGTAGAGAAATGATACTCCTTGCTTGCAAAAATAAGTGTGGGAATTTGAATGAGAAGAGCTAGTGGTAGAAACCTAGAAGGTGGTTTGGTTCAAAAAAGCAGAGATAGCTGCATCAAGAATCATACAGAGAAATCACCTTAGGAGTAGGCAGCTGGAAAGATGAAGAATTTTTGCAATGAGAACCTTGTCTAGTCTAGAAGACCATTCTGGGGCCCTTCCTTTGCCTGTCCTTTGACCTTTGTATTTCCTCTCCCAAACTTGTACAAATATCTGGTCCAGAAAAATGCATCTCATGCTGGGATGCATAAAAAGAGAGAACTAGACTAACATTAATGGAAAGACACCATAAGAAAATCAAAGGGGCAAATAGCAGCATTTTTATAAAAAGAAAATGCATAAAAATGTAACCATGGTGTAGAAGAAAATTGTGACAAAGTATCTTGCCATAAATTCTTAAAACTTTTATAACCAATTGTTATATAAAGGAATATCATAATCAGTATTACAAGAACTCAGAGAATAGGTGGGAAAACAACAATATAAAATGAAATATGAGCCAGCAGAGTACAGGAAAGAAATAGAAAAAAGGAAAAAAATTAAAAAGACAGGAAATCGGACTTCCTTGGTGGTCCAGCAGTTAAGACTGTGCTCCTGATGCAGGGGGTGCAGGTTCAATCCCTGGTTGGAGAACTGAGATCCCACATAGCACATGCTGTGGCCAAAAATAAAGGAAAAATTGGAAGGAACACAGGAATGTTAGGTACAAAGAAACACCATAGGGAAATAAGTCATTAAAATAAAATGAAAATTAAACAAGTTTTAAAAAGGATTAGAGAAAAATGCCAAATATAGGAGAATGGCAAAGGAGATCAAACAATATAGTAGAATAAAAGATTTAAAGGGATAATTTCATAAACAGTACTAAATAAGTAAGAATGAGTCTACATTTCGGATGGGCATTTTATATTGCAAAATTGTCTCAGAACTCTCAATGTTACTACATACTAGGAGAAAAGTAGAAAGCTTCAAAGCTAAAGATGATGTTTTTATTAAGTAAGCAAGGGACCAAGTCATTGTAAGTTAGGGTGGCCACTGAATTTATCATCCGCAACAGGGCATTTTTGAGAGTAAAAGAGGACAAGGAAAATGCTAAAGGCAATGAGATGCTGAGACATTCATATGATAAGAATATCTTGAAACTGGTGCCTTTAATCACCCTGTGTGTGTGTTAGTCACTCAGCTGTGTCTAATTCTTTGTGACACCATGGACTATAGCCTGCCAGGCCCCTCTGTCCATGGATTTCCCAGGCATGAAGACAGGAGTGGGTTGCCATTCCCTTCTCCAGATCTTCCTGACCCAGGGATCGAGCCCAGGTCTCCTGCATTGTAGGCAGATTCTTTAACCATCTGAGCCACCAGGGAAGCTCCCTTTAAGAAAAAAACGTTGGGCTGACATCAGGTATCTACATAGCAACATTCAATGATTAAAGATAGAACAGAAACATTAAATATTTTAAAATAAAGTATCAATTTGACATCTAGAAATTTCCTCCAGTAAATAGACAATATCAGATATGCCAGAACTCAAAATCTTCTGGAATAAAGTATTAGCGGATGACTTCAGCCATGCAAGGGATAGTTTGGGGAAATATGGTGAATGTACTGTTGTTGAGCATAGGAAATATTTAAATGAAGAACTAGCATTCAACATATATGATCTAGAAAAATAAATATTGTATATCCTGGTAATACAGAAATACTAGAATTGTAAAAAATTAGAAAGGGAAGAGAAAAAAATGGGAGGGAGAGTGAGGTCACGATTCTATCATCTATGATAGCTGGGAGTTAAAGGATAACACTTAATAAAACAAGTAATCAACTTTATTTAAATGAAAGTGTACTTAAGAGTACAAAATAAGGCACTGAATAATACTAGTGGCTGAAACCAAATGGTAGAAAAGAGAGAAGAGAGGGAGTTGGAGATGAAACAATGTTTCTCAGGTGGCAAATGTATACAGAAGAATATAGTAGTATATAAAATATACTGTAGCTTATAAAAATGTAACTAAATAAACATCTCTAGGACAAAATATTTATTTCCCCTTTATCCTTTATATAGCCTGTTCACCTATACATGTGAATCACGGTGTGTGTGTGGTAATTGGTATCAACTCCTTTTTTTGCACTAATTTATTCTTGCAGTTTGGGGAAATGGGCATTAACTAAACTTAAATTGCTTTCTTTGCCTTTCTTTTTTTGCTTCATTTTCCTTGCCTCAACTTTTCTAACATTTAGGGTAATATAACGGAGAAGGCAATGGCAAGCCACTCCAGTACTCTTGCCTAGAAAATCCCATGGACGGTGGAGCCTGGTAGGCTGCAGTCTGTGGGGTCACACAGAGTCGGACACGACTGAAGTGACTTAGCAGTAGCAGCAGCAGGGTAATATAAATGTATGAGAAATCAATTAGAGTGAGACTCAAATTTTGATATTAGTCCCACTGCCTATAAGAAGGTAGGCTGGGATTCTGTTCATAATGTCTTCATCATAAAGGGACTCCTACTGATGCTGATGCACAGCCTCATCTGATGAATAATCGGAGTTACCCTTTTCTGCTTATTTGTAAGGAAAAATGTTTGAGTTTTTCTGTACCATTTTATGGAAAACCTGAAATTTGTGGCCAGCCCAATAAATCCCAGTGATTGACACAGGTTATTCTTTTCTGCACTAAGGAAGGAGAAGGAAATGGCAACCCACTCCAGTATTCTTGCCTAGAGAATCCTGTGGACAGAGGAGCCTGGTGGGCTGCTGTCCATAGGGTCGCACAGAGTCGGACACTACTGAAGTGACTTAGCAGCAGGACAAAATAAAAAACTTATAAGAGGAACTAAGCTTCAACAAAGCAAAGAAAAGCAGTGGAACTTTAAAAAAAATGATTAAAAAATTCAAAACAGATAAGAAAAAAACAACTCCATAGAAAAGTGAAGAAACCACATGAATGGAATTCCCAGAAATCCAGTCATAAGAGAAAGGAAAATTACAACCACTCTGAAATACCATTTTTATCTAACCTATGGGCAAAAATCTAAGAGTTTCATCAGATAGTCTGTGGAGGGGCTTTGGGGAGACTTCAAAATAGACTTCATTTTTAGAGAAGTTATATATAGATCCACAGCACAACTGAGTAGATAGCACAGAGCTCCTGCATACTTCCTGTCCTTATACACCCGCAGCCTCCCCTGTTATCAGTCACATACCAGAGCAGTACATTTGTAACAACAGATAAACTTACACTGACACATTATTATCATCCAAAGCCCATAGTTTACATTAAGACTCACCTTTGATATTGTCCATTCTATAGGCTTTGACAAATGTATAATGACATGTATCTGCTATTATCAGAATAGTTTCACAGCCCCAAAATTTGTCTGTTCTCTATCTATTCAGCCCTCCCTCTTCCAAACTCCCGACAACCACTGATCTTTTCCCTGTCTCTGTAGTTTTGCCTTTTCTCCAGAATGTCATATAATTGAAATGAAACAGTATGCAGCCTTTTCAGGTTGGCTGCTTCTACTTGGTAATATGGATTTAAAATCCCTCCGTGTCTTTTTCATGGCTTAATAGTTCATTTCTTTGGGGGAGACATTTAGTGTTGTTACATTACTTACAAAGACAATTGAGCATACCTGCCAAATTTATCAATGCATTAATCATTTGATCTAGTTTTAATGGTGAGTACATACTGGGGAGGAAGACATGGAGATTTATCAGTATGGAAGCGTTATAATTAAATTCAGAAGAGAGTTGAGTGGTCACACTATGAAGGCTGTTTTGGAGCCAAGTGAAATAAAGTCAGAGTACCTTTATAGGAGACTATTTCGGCTAGACATAAAATAATAAAGGCAAGAGTTAGAGGTGTGATGGTGGGAACTGAAAAGAGATGATTGATTTAAAAAAACTGCAAAGTAATAAAGGAATCTAGAAACATCTGGACATCTCTTAAAGATTATTTTTTCAATCATTTATTCAACAGAAATTTATTAAATATCTACTATGTGCCACACTATAAACACTTGCATATTTGGCTTAGAATTTAAAAGAAAAGGTGAAATATGTTGCAAACTGTTGGAGATAAAGGTCTCAAGTTCAGGGAAGAGGTTGTACTTATGATAAATTTATTTGTGAGAGTCATCTTCAAGAAGATAATGGTTAATGTATGGGGAAATTCATTCTTTTTTACACCTAGGAAGCGGATCAGAGGCAGTGGATAGCCAAGAACTGAACTATGAGGATTTCTTTTTTTTTTTTTTTTTTACAATTAAGGGGTAGAAAAAGAAAACAATTCAACAAAACAGACACAAATAGGAAGAAACTCATTTATTTATGTGGATAGCAATGGAAACAAACTGTGGAAAACAGTCAAGAATAAGAAGATGCCCCAACATCTCAAAATACATAGAGAAGCTGCTAAGGAGAAGTCACATAGTTTGACAAAAAGGTGTCATTTGTGAGTTTATAGACTATAAAAGCAGAGCTATAAATACCTGGTAAGTAATGGATGTTGAGAAGACATAAGTAGTAAAAAGAAATTACAGACTTGAGAAATAAATGCAAGGAGGATCATAAGAAGGTGCACAGAATAAGAAAAAACTTCAAAATACTTTGAAGATAAGCAGAAAATCATTTATGTGTGAAGACACTGTGGAAGATATCAATGAAGAGCAAGAGATTTAAGATTCAAAAGAGAACAGGATATAACAGGATCAAGTGCATTTTGAGTAAAAATATATGAGATGATAAGCACCATACTCCCGAAGGACAGAATTGGCCTTAGGAAAAGACACTTACTCCTTGGAAGGAAAGTTATGACCATCCTAGATAGTATATTAAAAAGCAGAGACATTACTTTGCCAACAAAGGTCCATCTAGTCAAGGCTATGGTTTTTCCAGTGGTCATGTATGGATGTGAGAGTTGGACTGTGAAGAAAGCTGATCGCCGAAGAATTGATGCTTTTGAACTGTGGTGCTGGAGAAGACTCTTGAGAGTCCCTTGGACTGAAAGGAGATCCAACCAGTCCATTCTAAAGGAGATCAATCCTGGGTGTTCATTGGAAGGACTGATGCTAAAGCTGAAACTCCAATACTTTGGCCACCTCATGCAAAGAGTTGACTCACTGGAAAAGAGTCTGATGCTGGGAGGGATTGGGGGCAGGAGGAGAAGGGGACGACAGAGAATAAGATGGCTGGATGGCATCACCGACTCGATGGACATGAGTTTGAGTGAACTCCGGGAGTTGGTGATGGACAGGGAGGCCTGGCATGCTGTGATTCATGGGGTCACGGAGAGTCGGACATGACTGAGCAACTGAACTGAACTAAACTGAATAACAGGAGAGAAGAAAATGTTTACTATAAATCCACAGTGGATCAGAGTTTTACTTATTCACGAGATCCAGATGAAATGAGAAACAAAGTTGTGAAACAGAAAGTGGCTGTGGTATGTTCTGTTTTTCTGCTTCCCAAAGCTGTGGAACATCAAGCAATTTGAACAAAAAGATAGAATATTCACCGAGCTCTACTCGAAATCCTGGAGAAGCATATCATCAAGCCAACATCTTCTCTAATGTAGACATAGTTGACTCCAGCCATGTTGTGCCTTTTAGTGAGGAGAATGAGAAAAATATGTCCAGTATGTGCTACCTGTTAGTTTATCTATTTAAGAGAAATTCATATGCAGAATGACATTATCCAGTGAAGCATAAATGCTATACTATCTAACAACCTCAGTTGAAAAAAAAAAAAAGAGCATTATCTATTCATTTCTCTTTACATGTATACAGTGGGTCAAGTTGTATTAAAGAACATCCATGGATATGCAACATTCACTTTCCTTTGGTTTTTGTTTTGTTTTTTTGCCTGCATGGCATGGCTTGTAGGATCTTAGTTTCTAGACCAGGGGTTATGCCCCCTGCAGTGGAAGCACAGTCTTAACCACTGAACAGCTAGGGAAGTCCCACAACATTTACTTTCAAAGAAAGAGTAAAGTCTGATCATAATTCTGATGAATGATAATTATTCACTAAGTGCCATCAGTCTTTTGATGATAAGAAAGTGGGCAGTTAGACAATTTGGAAATAGGATGACTGGATTTTACATTCTGAAGTTAATAAAAATAAGTATTTGAAAACTTCATCTCTAATATCTATTGCTCTAGTCTTACAATAGGAAAAATGATCCCAAACTTCAAATTATTATCATAATGAAGGGGTTAGCCTGGCCAGTCAAGAATTCATGAGAACAGAGGCCTTTCTGGGTGGGTTTATGGCCTCCACCATAAATTCATTATGTTTGTCCAATAACCCACATAATGTCATATTACATTATTTTCCCTTTCAGAAGTCCTAAGGGCAAATTTCTACTTTTAATCAATTATATGCCAATTTTTTATCCACTGAGTCTTTGATATCATAGTATTAGGAATTTGTTTATGTACTAATGCTTTATTAATTAAAGGTCTTCTAGTGAATTTCAAGGGCCTCAAATCAATTATTTCATAAAGTTATACTTTATTATAATTGAAAGGTTAGTGTTTACTATAGTTTTAGGGGTAGAGTTGTAGCATTATATTTATAAAGTAATTTTTAATTTGAAATGGATAACTTCAACAACGTTAAAGTATCAATTTTACTAAAAGTTGGCATTATTTATACTGTGAAATGGTAACCTTTATAGATATGGTAAAAATAAAATCAGATAACATTATAAATTATCTTAACAAAGCTTGAATTAACACATAAATTTTTTCCATAAGTGCTCTTCCAGGATTATCTCGAAGTTATACAATTGTATACACTTCTAGTTTTTACTTTTCACTGTTTACACTCTTATTTTTCATTTAAAAGTCTATTTCTCTGTTGATATAAACAGTTATGACATGTAACAATCAAGTTATATCTAGTTTTAAAGATACTATGCTAAAGGACAGGTATAGCGGTTCTAGATCAGACTTTTTGACTTGATTTTTTCTATCATTATCATCAACCAATAATTATTGAGCTCCTGTTATGAAGGCAACACTCTTTCAGCAGTGAAGCTATGATGAGATATAAAGTCAAGTTCTTGACTTTCAGTATTTTCAATAGAGGGAAGAGACAGAACTTAAACTAAAAAAAAAGGATAACAATAAAGGCATCATGTATTATCACATTTTCATCAGGGAGAAGGGAAATACATAAAGGCTTCTGATGGTGGTAAATGCAGAATAAAACCACTTAAACATGTGAAGGTGAAACAGCGTGAATAAATTCATCTATTCACACTCCTAAATCATTAGCACACATAATTATATGCCACACCAATTAATTCAAGATCATTAGCAATATGCAAACAACAAAACACAAAGGAACATTATCCCTTAAGACAGTAGCATCATTTAAATACATGATTCTTTGAGGAAAGTTACACCTACTGAGTCCTGACAGTGCACACAGGCTGTCTCATTCATTGAGTTCCCCAGATAAACCTACATTGTGAACTCAGAGGTCAGTGACTTCAAGGTCATTTAGCCAGGAAGCATCCAAGCCCAAATTTAAATCCAGATAAACCTGATATCAAAGTCAAGGTTTCTTCCACTATTTATTTCTGGTTCCTTTAAAACATAAATTAAATAGTCTCATTTTACCTCAAGGGTTATTTCTCCTTCACTGAATATACCAGGCCTGGGTCAGATCAATGTTTTCTGACTGTTATTAATTACATTCAGTAAAAGTTGTGATAAATCACAACTCTGTGAGAAATCTCTGAAAATCATTCATCTCCAACACCAGCATGAAATCTAGAGAGTCTGGGACAAGCTTTCCCTGTTACTGGAGCTTCTGCTTCTCTTTCTTCAAGTTGGTCCGACTTAGTTACAGGACATTCACCACTTTAATTAGTTAACGCCTCCATGGGGAAGCCTTTCACAATCTCCCTAGGCTAGTCACATTTCCTTCTTAAGCTCCCAGGCCTCCTACGCAGTACCACAGTGCTGTATTGCTCTCCATCACAGCATTTATTGCAATAATAGATTTACATCTTTTTGAGTGTGAGGATTTGAAGGATGTCTCTTCAAAGGCTCCACGAGAGTGGAGATTATGTTTGTTTTTGTTCAATACTGTATTCTCAGATCTTAGCACATAATACCTAGAAAGAGAGCCTAAGATACATGTATTGAAAATGCTATTCACAGTCTTGGGCATAAGAGGTCAACTAGCAAGTGACATTATGAGTGACCTTTGCTGCAGGCTGGAATTTCCACTTTCTAGAAGGTAATAGGCTCGTAGTTCAGCTGGTAAAGAATCTGCCTGCAATGTGTGAGACTGGGTTTGATCCCTGGGTTGGGAAGATCCCCGGAAGAAGGGAACAGCTACCCACTCCAGTATGCTGGCCTGGAGAATTTCATGGAATGTACAGTCAGTGGGGTCACAAAGAGTCAGATACAACTGAGCGACTTTCGGTAATACACAAGTAAACACATTTTTCAGCCAGCATTTTACAGTACCATGTGAGATGACTCGGGGATCACTCAAACCACTCAGATGCTGGAGGAGGCAACAGTCTGTGAGTGTATAAGGGAGGGTCACCATTGCTCACATCTGTGGGTTTAAATTATTCTATTTACATAAAGGGGAAAAATAAGAGAACAAAAATGAGGGAGCTACAGAAAAAGCTAAAGTCAAGTTTAGCCATTGGTGAAAGTAGAGACTGTGTGCTGTACACACGTATGATACATTGATGAAGTTCTTAATATGTGGAGCCACTCAATAGATAATGAATGGATGAATGATATCATTCTTGCAGTGGGGAATAAATGAAGGGGCCAGCAAACATCAACCTATGAGGATTGTCTCAGCAGTCACAGGGGGTTACGGCACAACTGTGTCAATAGGGGCTGCTTCTTGTGAGCTTGTGCATAGAGCTGAATGTGCACAGGTTTTAGTTTAGTTGTGGGAAGTAGAGAAATGACACAAAAAATCTGAGCCAAGAACCATTGGGAATGATGTTCTTTAAGATGCCATTGTAGTACCTTCTTTCTGTCCTATCAAACTCAGGTAAATAAATGTGGACTAATCCCATGGGGTTTTTAACACAAAGAATTCATTTGGTTAGAGGTAGGGTTTGGAATATATATATTATGACTAAGTGAAAGCATGCAAAAAGGAAAGCAGGAACTGAAGGAAAGTTAAGGAAATATTTACTTAACTTTTTGATGGAGCTAATATCTTTAAGTATACTTTCCAAAGATGGTTAGATAGCATCACTGACTCAGTGGACATGAACTTGAGTGAACTTTGGAGATAGACGAGGACAGGGAAGCCTGGCATGCTGCAGTCCATAGGGCTGCAAAGAGTTGGACGTGACTTAGCAACTGAACAACAATTTTTCAACGGTCTCACTAAGGGATTGAAAAGATTATATTATACCGCTTAGAAAAATCCTTATCAAGTTATTAGATTACCTTAGCATTGTGGAGACAACTTAATTCTCTTATTTATTAAAAATGTATTGAGCACCTGTCATGTACATTAACTATGGGTACAAGGATATGTAAGGTGTCTAAGGTTCATTTACTGAGGTTTCATACACAAAGCGTGATGCAACTTTATCTTTTAAAAACATAAGCTCCCACTAAACACTTTAGTCAAGGCTATGGTTTTTCCCGTGGTCATGTATGGATATGAGACTTGGACTGTGAGGAAAGCTGATCGCTGAAGAATTGATGCTTTGGAACTGTGGTGCTGAAGAAGACTCTTGAGAGTCCCTTGGACTGCAAGGAGATCCAACCAGTCCATTCTGAAGGAGATCAATCCTGGGTGTTCACCGGAAGGACTGATGCTAAAGCTGAAACTCCAATACTTTGGCCACCTCATGCAAAGAGTTGACTCACTGGAAAAGACTCTGATGCTGGGAAGGATTGGGGGTGGGAGGAGACGGGGACGACAGAGAATGAGATGGCTGGATGGCATCACCGACTCGATGGGCATGAGTTTGAGTGAACTCCGGGAGTTGGTGATGGACAGGGAGGCCTGGTGTGCTGTGATTCATGGGGTTGCAAGGAGTCGGACACGATTGAGCGACTGAACTGAACTGAAACACTTTACTTATACTAGTTTATTTTCACAACCATATGTGTATATTTTGTCTCTTCATTGTGAAACTGAGGTTCTGAGAGGTTAAGTAACTTGCTCAAGATGTTAAGAACAGGAAAACAGCTAGATATGAGCAGAGAAATGGAGGTGTATGAATCAGATGACAGGAAACCACACATCTTGCAGACAATAGGGGTCCTTGGGCAAACCAAGAAAAGCAGGAACATCCAGAATGATAGGAAACAACACATTTTGGGGTGATAAGGGTCTTGGAAGTGAACAAAAGAAGATGGGGAAAAGTTGGACTCTCTGGTGTCTGAATATAAGCTTTTTCTCATTATGCTCTCATTACGAAAAAATTGGCCCTGCAGATAAATACCCATCAGGCACCAACACCAGGACACTTCAGGTCAAGGCTAAACAAAGACAAAAATCCCTCCTCCTCTTGGAAAGGTGGAGCTGGGCTGAGAATCAGGAAATACGATCTCAAACCCTTCCCTCCCCAATAAATATTCCGCCTATTCATTTCTACACCCCATATAACCAGCTTTCCAAAGAAACTCAGGGAAGATATTCATTGAGTTTGCCAGCTCACTTCTCGAGAGCATACTATTGCTTAATCATTCTCACTTTGCTTACCTTACCTCTATGCCCCATCTCTGAATTCTTTCTGTGACAAAGACAAGAACCTAGCCTTCGGTAACAAAGTCACCCCGACACTGAACTGTGAGGCTAAGACTGGAACTAAATCCAAGTCTATCCAACTCCAAAGGCCACTGCTCTTCTCATAAACCTACTTACCAATACATGCTATGAGAGGAACGGGCAGCTAGAGGGAGGTAAGTTTCCTCCTGTCTAGGGACAGGAGTGAAGAAGACGTCTCTGTGTTTAAAAGGTGAACCAAGGACTTCCCTGGTAGGTCAGTGGTTAAGAATCCACCTGTCAATGCAGGGGACACAGGTTCGATCCCTGGTTCAGGAGGATTTCACATGCTGCAGAGCAACTAAATCTGTGTGCCACAACTACTGAAGCCCATGCACTCTAGAGCCTGTGCTCCCCAGCAAGAGAAGCCAGTGAAATAAGAAGCCTGTGCACCACAACCAGCAAGTAACTGCTGCCTGCTGCAACTAGAGAAAGCCTGCACGCAGCCATGAAGACCTAGCACAGCCAAAAATAAACAAACAAATAAAAATAGCTTAAAAAACTGGAAATAGAACTGCCATATGATCCAGCAATCACACTCCTGGGCATACACACCGAGGAAACCAGAATTGAAAGAGACACATGTACTCCAATGTTCATCGCAGCACTGTTTATAATAGCGAGGACATGGAAGCAACCTAGATGTCCATCTGCAGATGAATAGATAAGAAAGCTTTGGTACATATACACAATGGAGTATTTTTCAGCCATCAAAAAGAATGCATTTGAACCAGTTCTAATGAGGTAGATGAAACTGGAGCCTATTATACAGAGTGAAGTAAACCAGAAAGAAAAACACCTATACTAACGCATATATATGGAATTTAGAAAGATGCAAATGATAACCTTGTATATGAGACAGCAAAAGAGACACAGATGTATAGAACAGTTTTGGGGACTCTGTGGGAGAGGGCTAGCGTGGGATGATTTGGGAGAATGGCATTGAAACATGTATATTATCATATGTGAAACGAATCACCAGTCCAGGTTCGATGCATGATACAGGATGCTCGGGGCTGGTGCATGGGGATGACCAAGAGGGAGGATAAGGGGAGGAGGGAGGTGGGAGGGGGGTACAGGAAGGGGAACTCATATACACCCGGGGTGGATTCATGTCAATGTATGGCAAAACCAACCAATATAATATTGTAAAATTTAAAAAAAAAGAAAATTTTCTCCACACACACACAAAAATAAATCAAAGAGATGCAAATAAATAAATAAATAAAACCCAAAACGGTAAATAGATTATCCCAACAGAACAGACATAAAAGCATAAAAGTACACAAGGGACCAGAAGTGAGTAACTGGAGATGAGGGGAAGAAGACCAGGTGGATCCAGGCTGTGGATGCTCCTGATGCCGTCCTACAGAGTGTGAATCTTCATAAACAGGATGGAAGGCTTATACAAAGGAGTGACAAACAGAATTGAGTTTCTATCTGTATCTTTTCAAGGAATATGGGTATAAATTGGAGCTAGCAAGAGATCAGAGGCAAGGAAATTAACGACAGTATCTCTAAGTAACCTAAGGGAGAACTGGCAAAATCACTGAGAAGCATCAAGGGCAGTGAAGAAAGATGGGGCTAATTCTAGAGCCATTTTGGAGCTGTTAGCTACAGGGTGGGAGTTACCTTATATATGAATAATAAAGATGAAATAATTTTAAGCTTTCTACTTTGTGTTTCTCACATGGACTGTGGCGGTGTTAACCAAAATAGAGATCTTTGGAGAAGGGTTTGGTGTGCTGTGTACTGATAAGATAATGAGTTTAGTTTGTTTATGTCCAGCTTGGTATACCTGGAAGGTATTCAAGAGGAGAAAAATAGTTGGCAAGTAGAAATTTAAATAGGAATCTTAGGTAAAAAGACCATACAATTGATGTGAATAAGGGCTCATATTTAAGTCATGGGATTGTATGGGAAAGTGGGTAAGAGGGTGGAATTAGACGAGAATAGGACCAAAGATTGAACAATGAAGTATGTTATATTTAACTCCGAGCAGTCAGGAACCATGACTATTTTGTTCTTTAAGCCAACACCATGGGTGGTGTCTGACTCATAGTAAACAGTACCAGTCTTAAATGAACAGATGATGAATAATGGATGAATAGAAGGAAGAGAAGGCAGGAAAATGTCTACGAGGAAAAGAAAGGATAAAGTAATTAGAAGTGAGCTAAAGAGTACAGTGCATTGTTGGACCAAAGAGAAAGAAGTGTTAGGATGGGGGAGTGATCACTATATGGAAAACTCATTTAACTTTAATTAAGTTAGCCACTCCTTTAAAATTATGCCATTATCCTTCTCAAACATTTTCAAGAAAGACAAAATTCTAACTTCTCCCATGGAATTATTAAGATCCTCTACAGTTTGGCCCCCACTCACGTTTCCAGCCACAGGACTTACTGTTCTGAATTCTTCCTCTATTCACGTTCCTTTCTTCAATCTTTCCTGAATAAGTCAAGATTTTACCTGATCCCAAGACTTTATCCATCTCCCTTCATCTGCCTTTTGTAATTTACCTCCCGTGACCCAACTGAAGTCCCGTGTCATTCATGAGAGCTCCTTGACTGACTGAGCACACACTCATGGATCCTTTCACTGAATTCATCCTTGCCCAGGTCACACACCTCCCACTCCCAACATCACTGTTTTGAGCAAGTATAAAATCAAAGAACAACTATGGATTTATGTTGCTCAAAGTCACAGCCAGAGCCTGTTTCCCTGGATTTTAGCAGTCTCTTTAGGGATGTGTCAAGTGTGAGCTGCTCATCTGATTTTTAAAGCTCCTGCCCACAGTGTTCACAGCTATAGCGACACCAGAAACAAAAACAAACAAAAGGAAGATAGCTGCATGATGACCATTTTCCTCAAATCTTATTATATTTCCACTTGTCACTCTGGGGGCTAAGAACACTTGCCATCTAATTTTTTTCTTTTTTAAATCCTTCTATTGATTGACCAAGGTAGAGCCAGATGTGCTGAATGATGGAAGAGTGCAGATAAGGGTGTCTAGATTGTGATACTCATCGTGGGAGATGTAGATATGAATGCTATCTGGAGATACTCACGGGACAGCATAAATATAGATGTTGGTTGGCAATGCAGCAAAAGCTGACTTGGCTGCAGCTGAAGTGTTCTCATCCCATCTTCACTTCGCAGCCCTTTTGGAGCAACTTCTACTTCCTTTTATTCTTTTTCAAAATTCAGTGATCAAATCCTCTGAGACATCTTCTGATCTGCATTATAATGATACCATTTAGGTGCTCCCACCACATATTCTGGCAACTCCAGTATTTTTGCCTGGAGAATCCCATGGACAGAGGAGCCTGGTGGGCTACAGTCCATGGGGTCATAAAGAGTCAGGCATGACGGAGCGACTGAACAACAACCACATGTTCTATTGTTCATAACATACTACATTAGCACCGTATGTTTAATTGTTGTTTACCCTACAAGATGTTTTGAGGGAACAGGCCATATTTATTTTAGAAATGTTTTTTCCAGTGCTTAGCATGGAATTTGAATAGTTGGTGTTGAGCGAATATTTGATGAATGAATAAAATGACACGGCTGCTGGCTCCTCCATAATTATGGTGGCTGTTAATTTAATGGTACAAGCATGTTAGTTTCTGAAAGTATCATACTTGGCTTTTATGTTTCTAGAAGAATTTTAGTTCAGAAGGTTAAAAAAAATGGAAAGAAGAGAAGAGACAATAGTAGTGAGGGTCTGAAGCTGACGTTCCACATGTTGTATTTAGTAGGAAGGATCTGGGGGTAAATATATAGAAAATAGTGATTTTACTGGTTACTTCCTAGACTCCCATTAAAACAACTAACTAAATATAACAGAAGGGTATATAGAAGGCTAACTTAAAAACCCTTCTTATGAGGAGAAACCTTACATATAAGAAAGGAACCCAGAAAATGAGAGGGTAATAGCAAAACCCAAAAACGTATTAGGCATATGGATGACGCAGGGAGAGCGAAGATAGGTGTACTGGGGCCTGACGGGACTTACTGCTAATATTATGTCAGTTACTGCCTTGAGGAACCACCTACACCTGTGGGTGATGCTCGAATGTGTTCTTGGAGGGCTGAGCTATCATAAACCAAATAGGGGGAGAGAGGCACTACCTTTTGCCAGGTACTACTGCAGCTCATACCTGGCATTGGACTAGCCAAACAGAAACTGGTTATACTGAAAGCTGAAACCCAGCATGGCAGTTCACTAAACACAGAGAAAAAATGACACAGAGACTCAGATCTCTGCGGGGACTGCCCAGGGTTTCAGCTTCTGCTCTACTTCCCTCAGGCTGCTTGCTGCATTGTGAATTGGTAATGATAATTTACAGTAGATTTATATTTTCCCTTTCCCTATTGTCTAAACAGAAAAGAATTGGGCAGAATTCCACATCAGTCTTTGACAGATCCTATTTCAATGCCGAATTCAGCCAGAAGCCGGTGGATCTCTTGCTGTAAGGATAAACAGACAGAAGTGTCACCGACCTAAAATAGGAGAAAATATTCCAGTCACAAATGAGAGTATACTACAAAGAATCAGAACAGAGTCCCTCTTTTGATACAGATTTATTCAAAAAGACAAAAGAATTCATGATTTATGTTATTCATGCAATTCAAGATAAAACAGTATCTAATACATCAAGAGAGACTGCATGGGGTTAAAAATGATTGCAGGATAAAAATGAGAGTGGTGGTGGCAGTGTACATCAGCCTGGATGGTGCATAAAATCAAACCGTAAGGCAGAAGACAAAAATCTAAGAAACTTCCAAAAGTCAGAGGTAAAGAATAAAGAATAATGAAAGGCATGGAGTACAGAGCTAGGAGATTTAATAGTGTGAGTCATGCTACAAATGCATCTACAAAAACAAAGCCAAGCCTTTCCCTGCCACACATAAACACTTGCATGTAATTTTCCTTCTTTCTTTTTTTTTAATTGTGGTAAGAATACTTAATGTGAGATCTACCTTGTTAAGAAAATTTGAAGGGCACAATAGAATCTTTTTAACTACAGGCACTATGTTGACATGAAGGAAAAAGTAAGAGAATTGGTAGGTAGCAAAACAACCCTTTAAAGTAAGAGCTAATTGAATTTTTTTTTTTTTTTGCTAAATGGAAATTTTAAACAAAAAGGAAATGATACAAAAAGGGCCATGAAACATCAGGAAGAAGGAACAAGAGAAGTAAAACATAGTTAAATACAATACATTTTCCTTTGTGTTTGAGTTTTAAACAAAAATTATAGCACTATCTTGTGTAGTTCTAAATAAATGTAAAACAAATTTTAACACTTATAAACAGGAAATAATATTCTATGCTATATTCAAACTGGTAAAATGTTAATATTAGTAGATGGTAAGTGATTATATATATATATATGTGTGTGTATATCAGTTCAGTTGCTCAGTTGTGTCTGACTCTTTGCGAACCCATAAAGCACAGCATGCCAGGCCTCCCTATCCATCACCAACTCCTGGAGTCCACCCAAACCCATGTCCATTGAGTCAGTGATGCCATCCAAACATCTCATTCTCTGTCGTCCCCTTCTCCTCCTGCCCTCAATCTTTCCCAGCATCCTCAAATGAGTCAGCTCTTTGCATCAAGTGGCCAAAGTATTGGAGTTTCAGCTTCAACATCAGTCCTTCCAATGAACACCCGGGATTGATCTCCTTTAGAATGGACTGGTTGGATCTCCTTGCAGTCCAAGGGACTCTCAAGAGTCTTCTCCAACACCACAGTTCAAAAGCATCGATTCTTTGGTGATCAGCTTTCTTCACAGTCCAACTCTCACCTCCATACATGACCACTGGAAAAACCATAGCCTTGACTAGACGGACCTTTGTTGACAAAGTAATGTCTCTGCTTTTTAATATGCTGTCTAGGTTGGTCATAACTTTCCTTCCAAGGAGTATGCATCTTTTAATTTCATGACTGCAATCACCATCTGCAGTGACTTTGGAGCCCCCAAAAATAAAGTCAGCCACTGTTTCCCCATCTATTTGCCATGAAGTGATGGGACTGGATGCCATGATTTTAGTTTTCTGAATGTTGAGCTTTAAGCCAACTTATTCACCCTCCTCTTTCATTTTCATCAAGAGGCTCTTTAGTTCTTCTTCACTTTCTGCCATAAGGGTGGTGTCATCTGAATATCTGAGGTTATTGATATTTCTCCCAGCAATCTTGATTTCTGCTTGTGCTTCCTCCAGTGCAGCATTTCTCAAGATATACTCTACATATAAGTTAAATAAGCAGGGTGACAATATACAACCTTGACGTACTCCTTTTCCTATTTGGAACCAGTCTGTTCCATGTCCAGTTCTAACTGTTGCTTCCTGACCTGCATACAGGTTTCTCAAGAGGCAGGTCAGGTGGTCTGGTATTCCCATCTCTTTCAGAATTTTCCACAGTTTATTGTGATCCACACAGTCAAAGGCTCTGGCAGAGTCAATGAAGCAGAAATAGATATTTTTCTGAAACTCTCTTTTGCTTTTTTCGATGATCCAGTGGATGTTGGCAATTTGATGTCTGGTGTGTGCATATATATGTGTATATATACATATATATGTGTGTGTGTGTGTATGTGTGTATATGGGCATGTGTCTATACACACACACATAATGTAATACTTAGAGCCGCCACAAAAAAACTATGCAAAGAGTTATACTCAAACACTGAAGACAAAAATGAAATTTTAAAAAAACATTTAGAAGGGAAAAATAAAATAAAAAAGAGAACAAAGAGAAAATGAGAAATAAAATTGAAAATGTGAAGTCCTAATATACTAATAGGTAGATGAGATATAAAAAATACAAATATACCAATAAGAGGCAAAGACTAACAGAGTGATTTTAAAAATATGATCCACATATATGCTGTACACAAGAAACTCATCAAGTATAATGATATAGGTAGGTTGGTAGTAAAAGGATAGAAAAGACTTATCATGCAAATATTATTCAAAAGAAAGGACTGTCTATCTGATATCATATAGAGTTAACTTCAGAGCATAGAAAATTAATGAATACAGAGATGAGCATTGCCTAATGATAGAAGTGCTAGTCAATCAAGAAGACACAGAAGTCCTAAATGGATTTATATAAAACGAAACTGAAATTATATAAAGTAAAACCCAATAAACCTGAAAGAGGAAATGGACAAGTCCACAATTATAACTGGGGACTTTTAACACCCACCTTTCAACATCTGATAGACTAACTAGGCAGAAAACCAGTAGGGATATAAAAGAATTCAACAACAAAAAAATCAACTGACAGAATCTAACAAACATTATTAGACTGCTTCTGGAGAAGGGCATGGCAACCCACTCCAGTATTCTTGCCTGGAGAATCCCATGGACAGAGGAGCCTGGTGGGCTACAGTCCATGGGGTTGCAAAGAGTTGAACATGACTGAAGCAACTTAGCATGCACGCAGACTGCTTCACCCAACAATAGCAGAATATACATCTTTTCAATTGCCAAAGGAACATATACCAAGATAGACCATATCCTGGTCTGTAAACATGCCTAAGTGGATTTAAAGGAATGGAAATAATACGACCACAATGCAATCAAACTATAAATTAGTAGCAGGAAACAATAGGAAAGTCTCTAAACACGTAGAAGCTACAAAACATATCTGTAAGTAATCAAAGGTCAAAGAGAAGTCTCAAGGGAACTTTAAAGTGTGTTTATTTAACTGAAAAAACATCAAATGAAAATATAACATCAAAATTTGTGGGACAGAAAATAATAATGAAAGGGATACTATAGTATTAAATGCTTATGTTACAAAAGAGGAAACATTTCAAATCAATAATCTGAGCTCTCAGCAGGAACACAGAATAAATGTAATATTATAAATCAATTATATCTCACTAAAAATTAAAAGAAAGAAATTTCCACCCTAAAAAAAAGAATCCAGAAAAAGAAGAGCAAAATAAACCCAACACAGAAAGGAAAGAAGGAAATACCAAAAATAAGAGAATATAAGATGAACACATCAAAACAACAGAAAAAAAAATCATGAAACAAAAAGATGGTTCTTTGATAAGATCAATAAAAGTGATGACCTTCTAGCAAGACTGACCAATATAAAAAAGAGAGAAGATACAAATGACAAATACCAGGGATCAAGTTGACCCTACAGACATTAAAAGGATTAGGAGGGAATGTTACAACACACTTAGGCGAAATGAACCAATTCTTCAAAAAGCATAAACAACCACAACTTAACCAATAAAATTAGTGGAGGATAGACATATAAATCAATGAAATAGAATACAGAACCCAGAACTGAGCCACACAAATATGCCAAACTGGTTTTTGATAAATGTGTTGCAGTTCAATATTGGACGTTTCATTTTTTTTCAACAAATGATGCTAGCAATTGAATATGTAAAAGTAAAAATAAATCTTGACTCAAACCTCACACCTTACTCAAAACATTGTACAAATAGATCATGGATTTATTTTCCAAATGCAATTGCCCTCCTGAGCGCTTATTCCAGAAAAATGTATATTTGTGTTCACACAAAATCATGTACACAAATGTTCACAGCAGCTTTATGTATAATAGCCACTGGAAAGAGCCCATATGTTCAATAGGTGAATGGTTAAACCAATTGTGGTACATCCATAACATGAAACACTACTCAGCAATAAAAAGGAACAAACTACTGATACACACAAGATATTTAAAGCACCAACTGGCTTATTCTTACTGACTTGTTTCTATCATTTCTCTTTTATGAGGATGTTCCTATTCGTGGGTTTTCTGTTGTTTTTTTTTCCTTTTCTGTGAGTAGTTTAATTTCCTTCAGATTTTCTTCCTGAGAATTCTCTTAGGCTGAGATCAGAATTATAATTAAATGTATTTAACAGTTGCTATGATAATGGGTACTATGAATTAATAAAATATGCTAGATCTAACAGGGATGATATTAAAAATGTTTAACAATTGACATGGTATAGATAAGTAATCTATAAAAAGGTGGCTTAATCAGAATCAATACAAACTGTGATAAATCTATATGGATGTACTAGCGTGCTCTGGAAAAGTAAAAACATTTACTGGTGGTGTGTGCTTAGTCGCTCAGTCAGGTAAATTTCTCCATAGATATTTCACATTTGATTTTTCTAGGTGACTGGGGACATGACTGTTCAAGGTCACTTTTAAATTATATCTTTGCCTTGAGATTTAGGGGGATCCCCACTCCAGTACTCTTGCCTAGAAAATCGCATGGACAGAAGAGCCTGGTGGGCTGCAGTCCATGGGGTCGCTATGAGTCAGACATGACTGAGCGATTTCACTTTCACTTTTCACTTTCACACATTGGAGAAGGAAATGGCAACCCACTCCAGTGTTCTTGCCTGGAGAACCCCAGGGACGGAGGAGCCTGGTCGGCTGCCGTCTATGGGGTCGCACAGAGTCGGACACGACTGAAGTGACTTAGCAGTAGCAGCAGCAGATGGACACGAGTTTGAGTGAACTCCGGGAGTTGGTGATGGACAGGGAGGCCTCGCGTGTTGTGATTCATGGGGTCGCAAAGAGTCGGACACGACTGAGCGACTGAACTGAACTGAACTGAAAGAATTTCAACTGCAAATTCTCTTAATGGCCATATTCTTTTCCAGGTATTCTGGGTTACTACTCTCAGCTTCTGTTTAGGAGATGATTTGAGGTAAGTTTATCTCAATGAGATAATTCTTATAGGGAATATGTTTATTTCTGGCTTGTTCTTACAAAGACACGCTGTATGGAGTACCATCTTTCAAGGAGGAAGTTCTGTTAGCTTTAATGCTCTTTGACGGTCCCGGGATTTTGCTTTCATGCTCTGTACCACTAGAGTCCTAGAAAATGAAAGCACCAATTCATCTGAGGAGGAGGAAGAGAACAAGGCAAAAGCCAGCTCAGAGAAAGGTCCCAACCACTCCAAGGATTTTTTTTTTTTTTTCTTTTTGGCCTGAAAATTTCTTTACTTTTCCCAGCTCATCAACAAATTTAAGACATTTTCAGTTCAGTTCAGTTCAGTCGCTCAGTTGTGTCCGACTCTTTGCCACCCCATGAATCACAGCACGCCACGCCTCCCTGTCCATCATCAACTCCCGGAGTTCACTCAAACTCATGTCCATCGAGTTGGTGATGCCATCCAGCCATCTCATTCTCTGTTGTCCCCTTCTCCTCCCGCCCCCAATCGTTCCCAGCATCAGAGTCTTTTCCGGTGAGTCAACTCTAGAAACTGTCTTATAATTGTTAACTTTTTGGACCTGTAGAGGTGTTTGAGCTAGGTATTTCTTTTTGCTATTCTTAGAAATAAAATTCTTGTGATAATGTATTTCTTTCCATGAAGCTGGTTAAACTGTATTTAGATTGAACCTAAGACTATAACACTGTTTTGACAGGACTTAAGTCAACTAGATGAGGCACACTAATTTAAGAATAATTTGGTGTTCAGTGCAGTTATGATGAAAACAACAAATATTTTTATTTTAAAAGGCTTTGTTTTCTAGGAAAGAAAAAAATAATTTGCCTATAAATTAGAGGCAATTTTTCTATCTCCATTTTTGGTTGCAGAAATACTTGGCATTTAGAGAAAGGAAGAAAGACACATATCTTAGATGGAAATGATCAGAGTTGGATTTGGTACAGTGATTACATCATTAAAAAATACTTTTATTGATTTTGAAGCTTATTGGCCTGCTTATCATGATAT
This sequence comes from Moschus berezovskii, assembly GCF_049115385.1. Lineage (NCBI taxonomy): Eukaryota > Metazoa > Chordata > Mammalia > Artiodactyla > Moschidae > Moschus > Moschus berezovskii. The sequence continues at coordinate 54,183,592 of NC_142474.1, read as the reverse complement.
ATGGGTAATTTGTAGATAATCAATGAAACTGTCATTAAATCTCCCAAAAGATACATTATTATAGCCATAAAAGGTACAGAACCAATTCCCAGAGAGACCTATCATAGGAAAAAGGCATTAATATTTAACAGCAAACTAAGGAATGAACATGAAGCTGTAACAGAAGTGGCCGATAAAGTATGGGTGAAAATACTTTCAAACTAGAAATGTGAAATCATTATTTCTGTATTTCTCACAGTCAATATAAACAGTTTGATTCCATAAGTACATTTTAAACAAAGCACTTGACCCAGACAACACTGGGAAAACATAGTTAGCTCTGAGTACAAAAGAATGTGGATAAAAAGATATTACTTGTTTTCTGGTTTAGTGAGCAAATGGTACCTCAGGTGAGAATTAAAGGAATGTTGGGATTGTTTTAAGAGAAGGAAAATAAAAAAGAATCCAGTGGCTGATGGCTATGGTGGCTCAGTGGTAAAGAACCTACCTGCCAATGCAGGAGACACAGGATCAATCCCTGGTCCGGGAGGATCACACATGCCGCGGAGCAACTAAAATCTTACACCACAACTACTGAGACTGTGCTCTAGAGCCTGGGAGCTGCAACTACTGACCCACGGGCCACAACTACTGAAGCCCACACACCCTATAAACAAGTGTTCCACAATAAGAGAAGCCACACAATGAGAAACCTGTGCACTGCAACTAGAGAGTAGCCCTTGCTCTCTGCAACTAGAGAAAATCCTGTGCAGCAACGAAGACCCAGTGCAGCCAAAAACAAACTTTTTTTTCCTAAAGAAATCAGATTACATTCATAATGAGAATTTGAAAAGAATAGAAATATAACTGTTGTGTTTTATGTTCTAGTTAAAAAAGAAAACAAAACTCAAAAATAAATTTGAATTTTGAAAAACTACTTGAATACAAATACATATGTGTGTATATACATATATATATATATATATATACACAAACACACACATATATATGAAATAAAATGAAACCTCTGGTTTTCTGACATACTAGCATAAGTCTTCAGTAAATGTGATATATCCTCTCTAAAATAAAGAACATTTTTCTACAGCTCAATTTGCATGACTTATATTGAAGAAAAAGAAGTTTTGATTAACGTATGGTGGGTAATTACTGCATTTGCTTTATTTTATATCCATGACATTTAAATGACTAATAAAGATATAGCACACAATATTTTCTTTTTACATTTCTGCTATGAAATCACACTGAAAGCAGATGATACCTCATTCGACTGTTTTGAACATTTTTCTTAAAGCTCTCCTGTTGCTTAAGTTTTCCCCTGACCATTGCCTCTAGAATAGGATTAAGTTAAATAGCCTAAAAATTTCCCTTCGTCTTCCAACTTAAGTGCATTTTTAAAACACTTGCACTAAAGCCATCTTAGAAAGAAATGAGACAAAACAAGGTGATCAGTCTGACATAAGGCCAGAAAAAAAAATCTGTTTATTATGGATTGGCTAGATATTAGATTTCTTTATATTGGACTCTAATAAATTTCAACTTGCCATTATTTTCATTTCTGAAATGGGGACTGTAATGTTTGAATCCCTGGTTTCTCAAACAGTTCTCCATCTGTGAATGCTGAACCTCTCCAAGGAGCTATCAGTAGGTTTGGTCATAAATCACAGAGTCTTCTGCTTACCCCTATGACTGATCTCTAAAAACAGGATCAATGTACTTCATTCCTGAAACCTGAAGACAAGCATCTATAAGAGTGTGGAGAAAGAAAAACATTTTTTAAAGGTCAAACTTTAATTCACCTTGGTTCCCAGAAACCGTCCTTTTAGCTTTTTGATGAAAACAATTTCATAGTCCTTGATGATTACATTCTAACAATCTTGTAGTCACGGGCATTAAAGCTAGTTACATGCTCATTTTTATTCTAAAATTTTCAGCTCCACTAAGGCAACATCTCCCTTTCCAAACCCAGGAATAAATATAACAGCGGATCAGTTTCTTCAATATAGATTATCATATAAATACTAATGTGAGTGTGTGTTCAGACAGTTCAGTTCAGTTCAGTTCAGTCGCTCAGTCATGTACGACTCTTTGCGACCCCATGAATCACAGCACGCCAGGCCTCCCAACTTCTACCAAAAAGTAGCATCATCTCCCAGATGTGTGTGTCATACCTAAAATATAAGCAATAAGAAGAAAGCATACCTTTATTCTATTTCACTGCTTTTCTTGGTGCCGTTCATGACAATTATGTTGTAAATATTGCAATTCATCTGTGTAAAATATCAGCAAAATTATATTTTCAACATGAAATCTGAAAAAAAAAACTTTATATTTTTACTACTTTAAAATGTATGCCTTATCCAAGAAACCCCCATTTTCCTAAATATGCAGTTTGAAGAAATTACACTGAGAACTTCTTACACAAAAAACTTTTATGAATGCAAACTTTGAGTGATTTTTCTGGTTCATCTAATTTATTTAAATTAGCTTTATTTAATTTCACATACAGCTGTTCTGTGCCCTGAACATAGCCCAAGGGACTATTTAAAGTGCTTGAGTCTAAATGTCATGTTTTATCACTATGTAATATGTAGCAAACCACAAAAATTTTGTTGTTGTTGTTCACTGGGTAGTACTTCCAAAATTAAACAATCTTTCTCTTGCTTTTTCTTGGATAGGATAATATGTTATAACATGACAAGCTAAATGTAAGTAGAACTGATTTTCATCTGAACACCATTCATGCCATAACTCAAGTTACAGCAATATCCTTATTCAGGGAGGTCTGAACAAGAATAATTAAAATTACCATCTATTACTAGGGTTTCCAAAATATATCATGACCCAGATTTCTATCTGGTTCTCTAGACCTGCATGTCCAATGTCAATGGAATGTCTCCTCTTAAAGAGACCACATGTCCAAAGGGAATTATCTGTCCTTCAACCAGCTCATTTTGTACTGTCCTAACATCATATGACGAGCCTAGACAGCATATTAAAAAGCAGAGACATTACTTCACCAACAAAGGTCCATCTAGACAAGGCTATGGTTTTTCCAGTGGTCATGTGTGGATGTGAGAGTTGGACTGTGAAGAAAGCTGATCGCCGAAGAATTGATGCTTTTGAACTGTGGTGTTGGAGAAGACTCTTGAGAGTCCCTTGGACTGCAAGGAGATCCAACCAGCCCATCCTAAGGGAAATCAGTCCTGAATATTCATTGGAAGGACGGATGTTGAAGCTGAGACTCCAAAACTTTGGCCACCTCATGCGAAGAGCTGACTCATTGGAAAAGACCCTGATGCTGGGAAAGATTGAGGGCAGGAGGAGAAGGGGATGACAGAGGATGAGATGGTTGGATGGCATCACCGACTCAATGGACATGGGTTTGGGTGGACTCCGGGAGTTGGTGATGGACAGGGAGGCCTGGCATGCTGTAGTTCATGGGGTCGCAAAGAGTCAGACATGACTGAGCGACTGAACTGAACTGAACATCATCAAATGGGGCTTCAGTTACTGTTCAGACTTCTGCTATCAAAAGATTTTGGGACAAGATAGCTTAGACTTGACATCATGTGTACCCTTACACGGGCTTCCTGGATGGCTCAGCAGGTAAAGCATTCACCTGCAATGTAGGAGACACAGGAGATGCTGGTTTTATCCCTGGCTGGGGAAGATTCCCTGATGAAGGAAATGACAACTCATTGCAGTATTCTTGCCTGAAAAATCCCATGGACATAGGAACCTGGTGGGCTACAGTTCAAAGAATCGCAAAGAGTCAGACATGGTTGAGCACTTAAGCACACAAGCACACTACCCTTACAGAGAATCAACTTCCAGTTTGGCACAAAAGAGCTTAGATTCTGGAATCAGTTACTCTGGGCTTGAATCCTATCTCTATTGTTATTAACCAAGGCATGTCAGGCAGATAAATTTTCCAAGCCTTGGTTTCCTCATCTACAATAAAAATGTCATCAAATTTCCCAATAATAATTAAAAAACCCCAAAGGAAAATATATGTGAAGGTGTTGTATTAAGTAAAAGGCCTCATGTAAATATTAACTTGCATTGGCATATCCCTAAAAGAATTCAACAAGGGGGATAAACTTACAAAGTAAATACTTTTTATTTATGAAATAATAGTATCCAAGCCACCAGTACAAAGCAGCCACACAATAAAATTTGGTTCTCTGAAAACTCTTTCAGACATGCCCAACTCTAGTGCCAAATACCACATGGAGGGTGGATGGACTCATGAATCAAGTGAAAATGAGGTTTCAGCAACACTTAACCCCTGAACAAACTATCTTTAGAAAAAAGAAAGTTATTTTTCCTAGTGAAACAGCTGACCCTCAAACAAGGTTTAAAGTAGGCTTATCTACTCACAGAATTTTTTTTTTTCCACTAACTACATACTATAGTACCACATGATCTGTGATTGGTTGAATCTGTGGATGCAGAACTTCATACAAGGAGGGTCCTCTGTAAAGCTATACACAGATTTTTAACTAAAGAGAGGGCTGGTGCCCCAACCACCAGGTGCTCAAGGGTCAACTGTATATGGATTTTTTTGGGGGGGATGGGTGCATCACATAGCTTGTGGGATCTTAGTTCCCCGACCAGGGATGGAACCTGTGTCCCCTACAGTGAAAGCGTGGTGTCCTAACCACTAGACAGCCAGAGAATTCCATGGATCTTTTTAGTTTAGTAGAAATTAATGAACAATTGACTTGTATTGAAACAGAAATCAAAAGAATTACTTCCCTGATTTAAAACTAGGATACTGCTTAGGAATTTCAGAAAATCCATGGTCAAGATGTGACTATCCTATCTTTTGTTTCCCCAAAGAATCTTCCAGTACAACTACATGTAAATGAGAGTCTGTCATCAGTTCTGCTGTATTATTATTATTATACCAGCAAATCAGCCCAGAAGTTTACCTCCTCACGCCCTAAGGTGGGTGTAAGCATTTTATCCCTGAGAGTATGATTTCTATCACGACTCTCTCTAAAATGGAAGATCTGGTGAGTCCCCTGATGACCTAGTCTCAGCCTGTTTCGACATTCCTAAAGCATGAGAAACCTGTACATCCAAATGGCATTACTCTGATCACAGCATCATCACTCCAATGTGCCACGTACAGTCACTGGGTCTTTTCCACTTTGAAAAAGTTAACTAATGGCAGTATCTGAGAGGAAAATTTTAATCTTCTTTTCTTCCCAATAAAGCCATCCAAGGTCGCCTGTGCTATGCATTCAAATGCTCATTTCACATATACACCCCAAACATCCGCAAAGTCCAATTTTCATTGCACTGACATTGAACTTGTTTGTACAGCCAGTTTAATCTCATGTTCAAACCTTTATCCCTCCACACATTTGAGGGCTGACAGTTTTATCTCCTTATCACATTATGTCAGTCCTTTGCAAGCAAGATGTACTGAGTACCTGAACATCTTGGGGATAATTATTCTTCCAATAATTTACCACACTAATGATATTTTCCTAGTTTTTTATGGTGCAAGTGTTTTATGCTTCATTAGTTTGTCCTTAGTCTTTTCTTAAATACTTTTTCCCTCCTGTCTGAGGTTTTACAGGTCTATTACTTGTATTATTCCTATGAAGAATGTGTTCTTCTCTGCAAGAAGGAAAATGATTAAGGCAATACTGAAAAGGCCAAATGCTGGCCTTTATAAGAGAAAAAAAATACTGCAAAACTTGGTTTGGTGTCTTTGCGAGAATAGGAGGTTACATAAGTAGAGTGAGGTTAGTTAAGAAGTATGTGTCCCAAGGGTGTATACCAACCAAATGACTGTGATAGACTAGAGTTTCTTTAAGAGACTAGATCACACAATCAGGTTCCCTCTACAAAGCTTGGGGATCTGTACTACCAATCTGCGATTCCCATAGGATCCGAGTTCTCTAGGTTAAGAGAGGAGGCAGAGCAGGTCAGCATATCAACATAAGATGAAGCTATTATAACTGTTTTCATCTCTTATAGTTTTGCCATTTCTAGAATGTCATATAAGTTGAATCATATGACATATTGCCTAGGGAGTCTGACTTACTTTACTGAGAAAAATGCACTTAAGAGTGACCCATGTTGTTGCCTGAAACAGAAGTGTTTTCCTTTTCTAAAAAATTTTTCTGACCATGCCTTATGCCATGTGGGGTCTTAGTTCCCTGAATAGGACTGGAACTTGTGCCCCCTGAATTGGTAGCACAGAGTCTTAACCACTGGGTCCCCAGGGAAGTCCCAGAAGTGTTTTTCTTTCTGTTGTTGAGCTGTGTTTCCTTCTGTGAACACGAATGCACCACATTTTGTTTTCCATTCATTTGTGAAAGGCATATTGTCTGTTTCCAAGTTTTCACAGTCATGAATTATACTGCTACAAAAATTTCTATGGAGGTTTTGTGAGGAAATAAGCTTTCATTTCACTTAGGCAAATATACAGAAATAGGACTGCTGGTATAGTAAGTACATATTTAACTTTAAAAGAAACAGTCAAAATGTTTTCCAAAGTGGCTTTACCCTTTCACATTCTAACAGCAATGAGTAACAGTTTTAGTGCTCTGTATTCTCATTAGAATTTGATAATGTCAATTTCTTTTAAAAAATATGGCCACTCTAGGATAGAAAAATTGTGATTACACACACAACGAAATATTATCCAGTCTTAAAAAGAAGGAGATCTTGCCATTTGTGAAAAGGTGTATGAACCTGGAGGGCATTATACTAAGTGAAATAAATCAGACAGAGAAAAATATTTAACTATCTCATTTATATACATAATCTAAACATGCTAAATAGTAGTTACAGGGAATAGAACGGTGCTTACCAGGGGCTGGGTGGGGTGGGAAAGGGTGAGGTACTGGTCAAAGAGTACAAAGTTGAATTCATGTAGGATGAGTAAATCTGGAGATTTAATGTAGAGCATGATAACTAGAGTTGGTAATACTGTATTAGATACTCAAATTTTACTTAGTGAGTGAATTTCAAGTACTTTCACCACACACACCAAAAACGTACCTATGTAAGGATATATATATGTTAATTAGCTCAATGATAGTAATAATTTCATTTTGTATATGCGTATAATGCATTTTCTTTAAAAATTTTAGCCATTCCAGTGGGTACATAGTAGAATCTTATGGAGTTCATGTATATTTCTCCAAAGATTAATGGTGTTGAGCATCTTTTTACATGCTTCTTTGCCATCAGTATATCTTCCTTGGTAAAGTGTCTGTTCAGATCTTTTTCCATTTATCAGCTGTTTGCTTATTGTTGAGTTTTAAGGATTCTTTATATATCCTGGATACAAGTCAATTAAAGTTTATATGATTTGAAAATATATTCTCCTGTTTGTGACTTTTCATTGTGTTAATAGCATCTTTCATGATGTGATAGTTTTTAATTTTGATATAATTTGATATATCAATTTTTTCATTGCTTGTAGTTTTGAAGCAGTGTCTAAAAATTCATGACCAAAATCAAGGTCATGTAAATTCTTATCCCATTCTTTCTTCTAGAAGTTTCATCATTTTATGTTGTATATTTAGGGTTATAATCAATTTGAGTTAATATTTGCATTCAGTGTGAGACTTATGTCAAGGTTTATTTTTCTGCATATGGATGTCTAGTAATTTTCCAGCTCCATATGTTAAAAGGATTGTCCTTTCTCCATTGAGTTACCTTTGCACTTCTGTCAAAAGTTAGTTGACTCTATTTGTATAGGTTTATTTCTGAACTCTCTTTTGCATTGCATAGATTGATACACCTATCTTTTTGCCAAAACTACAGTTTTGGTCAGTCTTCTTTTAATTAAGTCTTAAAATCAGGGAACAACTGTAGGTCCTGCTTCCAGGCACTTTGTGTCCTCTGACTTTGTGGGTTTTTTTTTTTTTTTTTTGCAATTATTATGAATCTTTCAATTCCTTTCCCTTTCTGTGTAAATTTTAGAAATCAACTTGCTATTAACTGTAAAAGATCTTATTGGCATTTTGATTATGATTGAGGGTTGAATCTATAGATCAAATTGGGGAGAACTGACATCTCATCAACGTAGAATCTTTCAATCCATAAGCATGTGAAATCTATTTGTGTACATGTTCCATTTCTTTCATTAGTGTTCTATAATTTTCAGCATATGGACGGCTGCACATATTTGGTTAAATATTTCATTGCTTTGAGTTTTATTGTAAATGAGATTGTTTTTCAAATTCCAGATATTCATTTCTAGCATATACGTATGCTGGATTGGTATTAGTATACTGTCTTCACATTCTGTGACATTTTAAAGGTCAATTCTTTAGGATTTTCCATATAGATTATATTGTCTAAAAGTCCTGTCATTTGCCTTACAAAATCATACTCAAACTCCAAACTCTACTCCGTGAAAGGAAATGAATTCCTCCAATTACTTCACCTACAGCACCTTGCTCACATCTATTTCTGTGCTTACTCTGTAATGTAACTATTTATTTACTTGTTTTTCTCCTCCCCTCAATGGCTGATTTCTGGAGGCAGGTCAACTATTGCTGCCTTTTTATTCCAAGCACCTATTAAAGTTTCAAAAACACTGGAGGAATGAATGACATGTTTATATAATGAAGGATGGAGAAAAGAAGTCACGGAAGGAAGAAAGGAGGGAGGAATAAAGCATTTAAGACATAAAATTAATGGACTATTAATCAGATGTGCAATAAAAACCAAACCCACAGCTTTTTTCCAGTATTCATCTATTACTCTTCATCAGCCTTACTTTACCAGGCCTTGAAAGAGGGGACATGGACATTAAACCTGCCAACTAAATGCCTGCGTCTCTTCTAGTTTAAACCATTTAATTCTGGCAACTTGAGGTGTCTGCATCAACGTTCAGTCTTTCAGATGTTTTCATATACTCTTCTCTTTCCCAAGATGGCACCTGGGTGAAGACAGGACACACAGGTCCTCTTGCGGAAGGGGGCCTGGAATCCAAGCACAGTGACTTCAGGCTGTTATTGTTCATTTTTGGCCTCTTCTGCAATGACTTTTGGTTGCCTGGTGGTGTACTCTTCTGGTATCAACTACTGAAGTCTTGAACAATGTCTGTGATTAAAAGTCTAAGGTCTGTACTTTCTGTTGGCTTGGTTGGTCAGGAGTTAGGGCTCTCCTTTGATTTAATTCCAACTCAAGACTTTCTGGCAATAAAGACTCTTCTAATAATTCACCTACATTCTCTTTCAGGGCTCTGGTTGAGGCAGTGTGCACCCCAACAATCCCTGCAGGGGTGACCCCATCCCTTGCCTTTGGTTGCTTCATGAAAGGTCCAACATCTTACTCTTCACTTTTCTCTACCCCACAGGTTACACAGGGTACATCTGCATTCTTTCCATATTACCTTGGAGCCAAGGGGTCTCAGGAGGCCTCCTCTATGCCTCCTCATGGTCTACAGGATGTCTATGTAGACACATTGAGCATGGTAGCCTCCTCTTGAAACTGGGTAAGAATACCACATTTGTACAGTTCCATGTGGGGCATTCTAATACCATTTTGGAACTAGAAGAATATACTTCAGAATAAAATGCGTGTTCATCTTTCTGAGCAGATTATTTTAAATTTATTTGGCAATATTAGCCCCCTCTCTGCCCAACTCTGGCACAAAGTACAATGAAAATGCAACCTGATGCAATAAGACCTAGCAGGGCAAGGATCTAGCTAATGAAGCAATTGAAAAAAGTAGCTCTAGCTCCCCACCATAAGGCAGATGTGGTTGAAACTATAAATATGGGAATACTTATTTGGAACTATGTTTTCTCCTTCACTTGTTGCACTGGACTTCAAATTGGCCCACTTTAGCAGGTATATAAAACACCCTATGTTAGTCACATCTTACTAATGACTCCACTGTATGGTATGCCAATTTCTAATAGTCAGTGATCCACATTCTGAGGGTTAAATTCATAGATTTTTTCCCCAAGCTAATATTTAAATATAATCATGTTCAAGTAGCTCATAGTCATCTCCTATTACACTGTACGATAAACAATAATGATTTCTATATTTTCATATACTCTCTGGATTCTATTACTGGAAGCTAAACACTAAACTAAAAATAGAATTACTGTATGATCCAGCAATTCATCCCACTCCTGGGCATATACTCAGAAAAAACTATATCTCCAAAAGCTATTTGTATACATGTTTCGTTCCTTTCAATAGTGTTCTATCGTTTTCAGCATTTGGACACTGCACATATTTGGTTAAATATTTCATTGTTTTGAGTTTTATTGTAAATGAGATTGTTTTTCAAATTCTAGATACACTGCACCACTATTTACAACAGATAGAACATGGAAGCAACCTAAAGGTCTATTGACAGAGGACTGGATAAAGAAGATGTAGTACATATATACAATGTAATATTCAGTTCAGTTCAGTTCAGTCGCTCATTTGTGTCCGACTCTTTGTGACGCCATGAACCACAGCACGCCAGGCCTCCCTGTCCATCACCAACTCCCGGAGTTCACTCAAACTCATGTCCATCGAGTCGGTGATGCCATCCAGCCATCTCATTCTCTGTCGTCCCCGGCTCCTCCCACCCCCAATCCCTCCTAGCATCAGACTCTTTTCCAGTGAGTCAACTCGTTACATGAGGTGGCCAAAGTATTGCAGTTTTAGTTTTAGCATCAGTCCTTCCAGTGAACACCCAGGATTGATCTCCTTTAGAATGGACTGGTTGGATCTCCCTGCAGTCCAAGGGACTCTCAAGAGTCTTCTCCAGCACCACAGTTCAAAAGCATCAATTCTTCGGCCATCAGCTTTCTTCACAGTCCAACTCTCACATCCATACATGACCACGGGAAAAACCATAGCCTTGACTAGACGGACCTTTGTTGGCAAAGTAATGTCTCTGCTTTTTAATATACTATCTAGGTTGGTCATAACTTTCCTTCCAAGGAGTAAGCGTCTTTTAATTTCCTGGCTGCAATCAGCATCTGCAGTGATTTTGGAGCCAAAAAAATAAAGTATGACACTGTTTCCACTGTTTCCCCATCTATTTCCCATGAAGTGATGGGACCAGATGCCATGATCTTCATTTTCTGAATGTTGAGCTTCAAGCCAATCTTTTCACTCTCCTCTTTCACTTTCATCAAGAGGCCTTTGAGTTCCTCTTCACTTTCTGCCATAAGGGTGGTGTCATCTGCATATCTGAGGTTATTGATATTTCTCCCGGCAATCTTGATTCTAGCTTGTGCTTCTTCCAGCCCAGCGTTCCTCATGATGTACTCTGCATATAAGTTAAATAAGCAAGGTGACAATATACAACCTTGACGTACTCCTTTTCCTATTTACTCAGCCATAAAAAGAAACCAAATTAGGCCATTTGCAGAGATGTAGGTGGACCTAGAGACTGTCATACAGAGCGAAGCCAGATAAGCAAATGATCATATATTAATATATATATGTTAAATCTAGAAAAATGGTACAAATGAACCTATTTGCAAAGCAGAAAGAGATATAAACATAGAGAGAAACACATGGATGCTCAGAGGGGAAGGGGAAGGGGATGAATTGGGAGAGTGGGATTGACATATATACACTACTGATACTGTGTATAAAAAGATAAGCAATGAGAACCTACTGTATAACACAGGGAACTCTACTCAGTTCTCTTTGGTGAACTATGAGTGTTAGTCACTCAGTTGTGTCTGACTCTTTGTGACCCCATGAACTATAGCCTGTCAGGCTCCTCTGTCGATGGAATTCTCCAGGCCAGAATACTGCAGTAGGTGCCCTTCCCTTCTCCAGAGGATCTTCCCAACCAGGGATTGAACCTGGGTCTCCTGCATTTCAGGCAGTTGCTACTGCTAAGTTGCGTCAGTCGTATCCGACTCTGTGCGACCCCACAGATGGCAGCCCAACAGGCTCCTCTGTCCCTGGGATTCTCCATGCAAGAATACTGGAGTGGGTTGCCATTTCCTTCTCCAATTTCAGGCAGACTCTGACATAAATGGGAAGGAAATCCACAAAAGAGAGGGTATATGTATATGTGCAGCTGATTCACTTTGCTGAACATCAGAAACTAACACAACACTGTAAAGCAACAAGACCCCGATAAAATTTTTAAAAATTAAAAAAAAGTAAAATGGAGAGGAAGGAGAGAGTGAGAACATGTCCAGAGATGCCAGCTGGTGGATGAAGCACTGAAGGGGGAGATGAACTCCACTGATTCACACTGACTTCTCAGTCCTTCCATGACACTCCAAGGACTGAAACTGTAAAACTCCAAAAGGAGCTACTCCCCAAAGATAATAGAAGAAAATGCTTGGGAGGACAAGTGGGATAGGAAACAGGAAAACATGCAGAATAGGGAATGAACAATACATCCTTCAGAGACAGAGAAATAGGAAATGCAGCTAAGAGTGGCTAAGACTACGTGCTCCCAGTAAGGAGGCCAGGGATCATTACCTAGTCAGGGAAATACACTCCACATGCTACAGCTAAGACCTGGTGCCAAAAGCAGCCAAATAAATATAGAATGCTTAAAAAAGAGTTGAGAAGTGGGCTTCCTGATAAATATAGAGCTTATGGAAAACTAGCAGAATGATCAACTACTAATGATATGTGAAAGGATGACCAAGAGTATGGTGAATGAACTCTGGACTGGAAATTGGGACACTGACTTTCCAGTGTGCAATGAAACCACTCAGAAATCTGGAGCAAATCCACCTCTGCATCCTCTGCTACAATTAGATTATTACTTCTGTAATGGTGATTTTTAAATTATCTTCATATTATAAATTATCTTCATATTTGTGTGTGTTGCTTTTATATTTGAACATGTATATGACAAAAATAATTTAAAATGTACTAGAATGGAGCAGACCTGGGTATGGCATAAGCCCCCTTGGAGGAGGTCACCATTAACCCCACCATAGAGCCGCTACAACTTACACAGGACTGGGGAAACAGACTCTTAGAGAGCACAGACAGAATCTTGTGTGCACCAGGACCTAGGAGGAAGGATCAGTGACCCCACGAGAGACTGACCCAGAGTTGCCTGTGAGTGTCCAGGAGTCTCCGGTGGAGGTAAGGGTCAGCAGTGGCCTGCTGCAGGGTCCGGGGCACTGAATGCAGCAGTGTGTACATGGAAACTTTTGAAGGAGGTCGCCATTATCTTCATTACCTCCATCATCATTTGGCCTCGAGTCAAACAACAGGGAAAGAACACAGCCCCGCCCATTAACAGAAAATTGGATTAAAGATTTACCGAGCACAGCCCTGGCCATCAGAACAAGGCCCAGTTTCCCCCTCAGTCACTCTCTCCCATCAGGAAGCTTCCATAAGCCTCTGATCCTTATCCATCAGAGGGCAGACAGAATGAAAACCACAATCACAAAAAACTAATCAAACTGATCACATGGACCACAGCCTTGTCTAATTCAATGAAACTATGAGTCATGCTGTATAGGCCACCCAAGATGGAGGGGTCAGGGTGGGGAGTTCTGACAAAACGTAGCCCACTGGAGAAGGAAATGGCAAACCACTTCAGTATTCTTGCCTTGAGAACCCCATGAACAGTATGAAAATCAAAAAGATAGGACACTGAAAGATGAATTCCCCAGGTAGTTAGGTGCCCAATAAACTACTGGAGAAGAGTGGAGAAATCACTCCAGAAAGAATGAAGAGACAGAGCGAAGTGAAAACAACACCCAGTTGTGGATGTGACTGGTGATGGAATTAAAGTCCAATGTTGTAAAGAAAATAATACATATGAACCTGGAATGTCAGGTCCATGAATCAAAGTAAATTGGAAGTGGTCAAACAGGAGATGGCAAGAGTGAACATCGACATTTTAGGAATCAGTGAACTACAATGGGGGCGGCGCAGACGCGACGCGAGAGATGCTGCCCCGGCGCAACGAACCAGGCAAAGAGGCGCGGCCGAGAGGAGCTACCCCACGCCTGAGGCCAGGGCCGCTGGCCGAGAGGAGCTACCCCATGTCCAACAGGCGGTGGCTGCGCGGGCGCAGGAGGGCCGAGAGGAGCTACTCCGCGTTCAAGGTCAGGAGGGGTGGCCTTGAGGAGATACCCCTCGTCCAAGGTAAGGTACAGCGGCTGCACTTTGCTGGAGCGGCTGTGAAGAGATTTTCCACGACCAAGGTAAGAGAAACCCAAATAAGACGGTAGGTATTGCGAGGGGGCATCAGAGGGCAGACACACTGAAATCATAATCACAGGAAACTAATCGACCTGATCACATGGACCACAGCCGAATGTGGTCCACTGGAGAAGGGAATGGCAAACCACTTCAGTATACTTGCCTTGAGAACCCCATGAACAGTAACAAAGGGCAAAATGATAGGATACTGAATGAGGAATTCCCCAGGTCGGTAGGTGCCCAGTATGCTACTGGAGCTCAGTGGAGAAATAACTATAGAAGGAATAAAGGGATGGAGCAAAAGCAAAACCAATACCCAGCTGTGGATGTGACCAGTGATAGAAGCAAGGTCCGGTGCTGTAAAGAGCAATATTGCATAGGAACCTGGAATGTTAGGTCCATGAATCAAGGCAAATTGGAAGTGGTCAAACAGGAGATGGCAAGAGTGAACGTCGACATTCTAGGAATCAGTGAATTAAAATGGACTGGAATGGGTCAATTTAACTCAGATGACCATTATATCTACTACTGTGGGCAGGAATCCCTTAGAAGAAATGGAGTAGCCATCATGGTCAACAAAAGAGTCCGAAATGCAGTACTTGGATGCAATCTTAAAAACGGCAGAATGATTTCTCTTCGTTTCCAAGGCAAACCATTCAATATTACAGTAATCCAGGCCTATGCCCCAACCAGTAATGCTGAAGAAGCCGAAGTTGAACGGTTCTATGAAGACCTACAAGATCTTTTAGAACTAACACCCAGAAAAGATGTCCTTTTCATTATAGGGGACTGGAATGCAAAAGTAGGAAGTCAAGAAACACCTGGAGTAACTGGCAAATTTGGCCTTGGAGCACGGAATGAAGCAGGGCAAAGGCTAATAGAGTTTTGTCAAGAGAATGCACTGGTCATAGCAAACACCCTCTTCCAACAACACAAGAGAAGACTCTACACATGGACATCACCAGATGGTCAACACCGAAATCAGATTGATTATATTCTTTGCAACCAAAGATGGAGAAGCTGTATACAGTTAGCGAAAACAAGACCAGGAGCTGACTGTGGCTCAGATCATGAACTCCTTATTGCCAAATTCAGACTTAAATTGAAGAAAGTAGGGAAAACCACTAGACCATTCAGATATGACCTCAATCAAATCCCTTATGATTATACAGTGGAAGTGAGAAATAGATTTAAGGGACTAGATCTGATTGATAGAGTGCCTGATGAACTCTGGACGGAGGTTCGTGACATTGTACAGGAGACAGGGACCAAGACCATCCCCATGGAAAAGAAATGCAGAAGAGCAAAATGGCTGTCTGAGGAGGCCTTACAAATAGCTGTGAAAAGAAGAGAGGCGAAAAGCAAAGGAGGAAAGGAAAGATATAAGCAGCTGAATGCAGAGTTCCAAAGAATAGCAAGGAGAGATAAGAAAGACTTCCTCAGTGATCAATGCAAAGAAATAGAGGAAAACAACAGAATAGGGAAAACAAGAGTCCTCTTCAAGAAAATTAGAGATTCCAAGGGAACATTTCATGCAAAGATGGGCTTGATAAAGGACAGAAATGGTATGGACCTAACAGAAGCAGAAGATATTAAGAAGAGGTGGCAGGAATACACAGAAAAACTGTACAAAAAAGATCTTCACGACCAAGATAGTCACGATAATGTGATCACTGACCTAGAGCCAGACATCTTGGAATGTGAAGTCAAGTGGGCCTTAGAAAGCATCACTACTAACAAAGCAAGTGGAGGTGATGGAATTCCAGTTGAGCTATTTCAAGTCTTGAAAGATGATGCTGTGAAAGTGCTGCACTCAATATGCCAGCAAATTTGGAAAACTCAGCGATGGCCACAGGAATGGAAGAGGTCAGTCTTCATTCCAATCCCAAAGAAAGGCAATGCCAAAGAATGCTCAAACTACCGCACAATTGCACTCATCTCACACGCTAGTAAAGTCATGCTCAAAATTCTCCAAGCCAGGTTTTAGCAGTATGTAAACCGTGAACTCCCAGATGTTCAAGCAGGTTTTAGAAAAGGCAGAGGCACCAGAGATCAAATTGCCAACATCCGCTGGATCATGGAGAAAGCAAGAGAGTTCCAGAAAAACATCTATTTCTGCTTCATTGACTATGCCAAAGCCTTTGACTGTGTCGATCACAATAAACTGTGGAACATTCTGAAAGAGATGGGAATCCCAGACCACCTGACCTGCCTCTTGAGAAACCTGTATTCAGGTCAGGAAGCAACAGTTAGAACTGGACATGGAACAACAGACTGGTTCCAAATAGGAAAAGGTGTACGTCAAGGCTGTATATTGTCACCCTGCTTATTTAACTTATATGCAGAGTACATCATGAGGAACGCTGGGCTGGAAGAAGCACAAGCTGGAATCAAGATTGCTGGGAGAAATATCAATAACCTCAGATATGCAGATGACACCACCCTTATGGCAGAAAGTGAAGAGGAACTCAAAAGCCTCTTGATGAAAGTGAAAGAGGAGAGTGAAAAAGGTTGGCTTGAAGCTCAACATTCAGAAAACAAAGATCATGGCATCTGGTCCCATCACTTCATGGGAAATAGATGGAAAAACAGTGGAAACAGTGTCAGACTTTGTTTTTTTGGGCTCCAAAATCACTGCGGATGCTGATTGCAGCCATGAAATTAAAAGACGCTTACTCCTTGGAAGGAAAGTTATGACCAACCTTGATAGTATATTAAAAGGCAGAGACATTACTTTGCCAACCAAGGTCCGTCTAGTCAAGGCAATGGTTTTTCCCGTGGTCATGTATGGATGTGAGAGTTGGACTGTGAAGAAAGCTGATCACCGAAGAATCGATGCTTTTGAACTGTGGTGTTGGAGAAGACTCTTGAGAGTCCCTTATACTGCAAGGAGATCCAACCAGTCCATTCTAAAGGAGATCAATCCTTGATGTTCATTGGAGGGACTGATGCTAAAGCTGAAACTGAAATACTTTGGCCACCTCATGCAACGAGTTGACTCACTGGAAAAGACTCTGATGCTGGGAAAGGTTGGGGGCGGGAGGAGAAGGGGACGACGGAGAATGAGATGGCTGGATGGCATCACCGACTCTGTGGACATGAGTTTGAGTGTACTCCAGGAGTTGGTGATGAACAGGGAGGCCTGGCGTGCTGTGATTCATGGGGTCGCGGAGAGTCGGACACGACTGAGCGACTGAACTGAACTGAACTGAACTACAATGGACTGGATGGGTGAATTTAATTCTGATGACCATTATATCTACTATGTGAACAAGAATCCCTTAGAAAAAATGGAGTAGCCCTCATAGTCAACAAAAGAGTCTGAAATGCAGTACTCAGATGCAATCTCAAAAATGACAGAATGATCTCTGCTTATTTCCAAGGCAAACCACTCAATACCATAGAAATCCAAGTCTATGCCCCAACCAGTAATGCCAAAGCAGCTTGATGTTGAATGGTTCTATGAAGATATATAAGACCTTATAGAACTAACACCCAAAAAAAGATGTCCTTTACATTATAGGGGACTGGAATACAGAAGTAGGAAGTCAAGAGATACCTGGAGTAAAAGGCAAATTTGGCCTTGGAGTACAAAATGAAGCAAGGCAAAGGCTAACAGAGTTTTGCTAAGAGAACGTACTGGTCATAGCAATCACCCTTTTCCAACAACACAAGAGAAGACTCTACATATGGACCAGATGGTCAATACTGAAAACAGATTGATTATATTCTTTGCAGCCAAAGATGGAGAAATTCTACACTGTCAGCAAAAACAAGACTGGGAGCTGACTGTGGCTCAGATCATGAACTCCTTATTGCCAAATTCAGACTTAAATTGAAGAAAGTGGGGAAAAGCACTAGACCATTCAGGTATGACCTAAATCAAATCCCTTACAATTAAACAGTGGAAGTGACAAACAGATTCAAGAGATTAGATCTGATCGAGTGCCTGAAGAACTATGGACAGAGGTTCATGACATCGTTCAGGAGGTAGTGATCAAGACCATCCCAAAGAAAAAGAAATGCAAAAAGGCAAAATGGTTGTCTGAGGAGGCTTTACAAATAGCTGAGAAAAGAAAAGAAGCGAAAGGAAAATGAGAAAAGGAAAGATATACCCATTTGAATGTAGAGTTCCAAAGAATAGCAAAGAGACATAAGAAAGCCTTCCTCACTGATCAAAGCAGAGAAAGAGGAAAACAATAGAATGGGAAAGACTGGAAATCTCTTCAAGATAATTAGAGATACCAAGAGAACATTTCATGCAAAGATGGGCTCAATAAAGGACAGAAATGGTATGAACCTAACAGAAGCAGAAGATATTAAGAAGAGGTGGCAAGAATACACAGAAAAAGTATACAAAACGATCTTCATGACCCAGGTAATCAAGTTGGTATGATCACTCACCTACAGCCAGATATCTTGGAATGTGAAATTAAGTGGGCCTCACTATAAACAAAGCTAGTGGAGGTTATGGAATTTCAGTTGAGCTATTTCAAATCCTAAAAGATGATGCTATGAAAGTGCTGCACTCAGTAGGCCTGCCCATTTGGAAAATTCAGCAGTGGCCACAGGACTGGAAAAGGTTAGTTTTCATTCCAATCCCAAAGAAAGACAATGCCAAAGAATGCTCAAACACACAATTGCACTCATCTTACACACTAGCAAAGTAATGCTCAAAATTCTCCAAGCCAGGCTTCAACAATATGTGAACCATGAACTTCCAGATGTTCAAACTGGATTTAGAAAAAGGCAGAGGAACCAGAGATCAAATTGCCAAATCTATTGGATCATCAAAAAAGAAAGAGAGTTCCAGAAAAATATCTACTTCTGCTTTACTGACTATGCCCTTGACTGTGTGGATCACCACAAACTTTGGAAAATTCTGAAGGAGATGGGCATACCATCTTACCTGCCTCCTGAGCAATCTGTATGAAGGTCAAGAAGCAACAGTTAGAACTGGACGTGGAACAACAGACTGTTCCAAATTACGAAAGAGTATGTCAAGGCTGTATATTGTCACCCTGCTTATTTAACTTACATGTGGAGTACATCAAGGGAAATGCCAGGCTGGATGAAGTACAAGCTGGAATCAAGACTGTTGGGAGAAATATCAATAACCTCAGGTATGCAGAGGACACCACCCTTATGGCAGAAAGCAAAGAACTACAGAGCCTCTTGATGAAAGTGGAAGAAGATAGTGAAAAAGTTGGCTTAAAACTCAATATTCAAAACACTAAGATCATGGCATCTGGTCCCCTCACTTCATGGCAAATAGAAGGGGAAACAATGGAAATAGTGACAGGCTTTATTTACTTGGGCTCCAAATCACAGCAGATGGTGACTGCAGCCATGAAATTAAAGGACGCTTGCTCCTTGGAAGAAAAGTTATGAACATCCTAGACTGCATACTAAAAAGCAGAGACATTCTTTTGCCAACAAAGGTCCATCTAGTCAAAGTTATGGTTTTTCTGGTAGTTATGTATGGATGTGAGAGTTGGACTATAAAGAAAGCTGAGTGCCAAAGATTTGATGCTTTTGAACTGTGATGTTGGAGAAGACTCTTGAGAGTCCCTTGAACTGCAAGGAGATCAAATCAGTTAATCCTAAAGGAAATTGGTCCTGAATAATCATTGGAAGGACTGATGCTGAAGCTGAAACTCCAATACTTTGGCCACCTGATGCGAAGAACTAACTCATTGGAAAAGACCTGGATGCTGGGAAAGATTGAAGGCAGAGGAGAAGGGGACGACATAGGATGAGATGGTTGGGTAGCATCACCGACTTGATGGACATGAGGCTGAGTAAGCTCCAGGAGTTGGTGATGGACAGGGAGGCCTGGTGTGCTGCAGTCCATGGGGCTGCAGAGTCTGACATGACTAAGCAACTGAATGGAACTAAACTAGATGGAAAGCACTTACTCCAATATCCTAATTCTACAGATATCTAGAAGCTACACAGGTTGCCCAATTTCTTGGTTCTAGAACTTGGATAAGAATAGATTTTCTTGAGTTTCACTTCCAAATTCTAATTTGTTTTTCATCCGTGATTTTACACAGTCACTGCCACATGAACAGGTAAAGCATTGCTACAATATGAATTTCAAATCACAAAAGGAAGGGTGCCTTGCTAGCAGAAAAATATCATCACAGAAGGAAAAGTTGTAAAAATAGAAAGTTTATACAAAAATCTCTGATCTTTTCTATTACATAAAACATGAAATTTATTACTGTTCCTGGTTTTTGGAGGAAATGAGAAAGCAAATGGATAGCTGGTCAGTAAGTGACAAAGAAAGATAGCACTGTTTCTAGCCATGGATAACTTTATGGAAAACTTACAATCCTCAGCAATCTGACAGATTCACTGAAAAGTTCCCACAATTCTTACCTCTTCATTTTCTGTATTAACCTCTGGGCCACAGAATCATCCTTTAACTACTCATCTTTTAAAAAACGATTACATCAATTAATATTTGGCATTTTATCAGTTTATTCATTTTTATGAGTGTCCTTTTGGTTAACACACACACTCACACACACAAGCAGGAAGCCACATAACAGTGTAATTTAATCTTTCTTCAGAATCTCTCTTAATAATTCAGTTTTTAAAGGGGTGTCAGAATATGAACCTCTGTCTGGTGGAGTCGGGTGTTTCCATAAATGAGCACAGTAATTGTGCCCTTGTTAGGTGCTTCTTAAAAGCTTTCAAGAAAATACAATGTGAGATAAATAATGCTGATTAGACACCCTCCCATGGAAGAAATAATAGAAAGGGATCAAGTGATAAATGAAATGAATGTTGCTCTATCAAAGCAAATGGTGATAAATGGAGAGCTGGTGCCGTTGCTTACACTGGCACTTCTGGAAGCTGGTCACACTATTTATAATTGTGTTTTAGTGTTTTGCAGACCAGTCATTTATACGAACAGTAACATTAAAGTGATAAATTAGGAAGAAGCAGGTTGTCTAATCAGCAGATAAGCAGTGATGCAGCTCCAATCAAAAGGAGAGTCATTCTGTTTCTTTTCCATGTTAATAAGTAAGACAGAGAAGGCCCATTTGGTTTGAAGGGAAATTTGCCAAATATGCAGCCACTCATATAATGAAATTATTCTTATATTTCCTCTCCTTTCTTTTTAAATGAAGTTTTCTTTTTATTTTAGTCCTCTTTAAGTAAGCTACCTTTTATTTTAATCACCTAAAAAAGAACTGTGGTAAGCCAGTGGTATAAAAGGGGCATTTCTTGTACCTTAACTGTTAGCTGTTTCAAAAATTTAATATTTCCTACAGACTATCCTGCTGTGACTTGTGCTTTTACAAGAAAAGCACAGCCAGCAATTCGGTACTTTCTGTTGGATTTTGATGTACCAACTATTAAGTGTATTTTTTTCAATTAAATGTTTTACTTTGTATTGGAGTATAGCTAATTAAAAGTGTTGTGATAACTTCAGGTGGATAGCAAAGGGACTCGGCCATACATATACATGTATCCTTTCTGTCCCAAACTCCCTTCCCATCCAAGCTGCCTATTAAATGTACTCTTAATTAAGATTATACAGATCTCATAAGTGATGAAAAATATTTTAAGAAAGCATATGTGCACTTTAGTGTAAAAGTGTACAGTTCAGTTCAGTCACTCAGTCATGTCCGACTCTCCGCGACCCCATGAATCACAGCATGCCAGGCCTCCCTGTCCATCACCAACTCCCAGAGTTCACTCAAACTCATGTCCATTGAGTCGGTGATGCCATCCAACCA
The DNA here is from genome assembly GCF_049115385.1 of Moschus berezovskii. Classification (NCBI taxonomy): domain Eukaryota; kingdom Metazoa; phylum Chordata; class Mammalia; order Artiodactyla; family Moschidae; genus Moschus; species Moschus berezovskii. The sequence continues at coordinate 54,161,702 of NC_142474.1, read as the reverse complement.
TCTCATTCTCTGTCGTCCCCGTCTCTTCCCACCCCCAATCCTTCCTAGCATCAGACTCTTTTCCAGTGAGTCAACTCTTCGCATGAGGTAGCCAAAGTATTGGAGTTTCAGCTTTAGCATCAGTCCTTCCAATGAACACCCAGGATTGATCTCCTCTAGAATGGACTGGTTGGATCTCCTTGCAGTCCAAGGGACTCTCAAGAGTCTTCTCCAGCACCACAGTTCAAAAGCATCAATTCTTGGGCGATCAGCTTTCTTCACAGTCCAACTCTCACATCCATACATGACCACGGGAAAAACCATAGCCTTGACTAGACGGACCTTTGTTGGCAAAGTAATGTCTCTGCTTTTTAATATGCTATCTAGGTTGGTCATAACTTTCCTTCCAAGGAGTAAGCATCTTTTAATTTCCTGGTTGCAATCAGCATCTGCAGTGATTCTCGAGTCCCAAAAAATAAAGTCTGACACTGTTTCCACTGTCTCCTCATCTATTTCCCATGAAGTGATGGGACCAGATGCCATGATCTTCGTTTTCTGAATGTTGAGCTTCAAGCCAACCTTTTCACTCTCCTCTTTCACTTTCATCAAGAGGCTTTTGAGTTCTTCTTTACTTTCTTCCATAAGGTTGGTGTCATCTACATATCTGAGGTTATTGATATTTCTCCCGGCAATCTTGATTCCAGCTTGTGCTTCTTCCAGCCCAGCGTTCCTCATGATGTACTCTGCATATAAGTTAAATAAGCAGGGTGACAATATAGAACCTTGACGTACTCCTTTTCCTATTTGGAACCAGTCTGTTGTTCCATGTCCAGTTCTAACTGTGGCTTCCTGAACTGCAGACAGGTTTCTCAAGAGGCAGGTCAGGTGGTCTGGGATTCCCATCTCTTTCAGAATGTTCCACATTTTATTGTGATCGACACAGTCAAAGGCTTTGGCATAGTCAATGAAGCAGAAATTGATGTTTTTCTGGAATTCTCTTGCTTTCTCCATGATCCAGAAGATGTTGGCAATTTGATCTCTGGTGCCTCTGCCTTTTCTAAAACCTGCTTGAACATCCGGGAGTTCACGGTTCACGTATTGCTGAAGCCTGGCTTGGAGAATTTTGAGCATGACTTTACTAGCCTGTGAGATGAGTGCAATTGTGTGGTAGTTTGAGCATTCTTTGGCATTGCCTTTCTTCGGGACTGGAATGAAGACTGACCTTTTCCAGTCCTGTGGCCACTGCTGAGTTTTCCAAATTTGCTGGCATATTGACTGCAGCACTTTCACAGCATCATCTTTCAGGATTTGAGATAGCTCAATTGGAATTCCATCACCTCCACTAGCTTTGTTCGTAGTGATGCTCTCTAAGGCCCACTTGACTTCACATTCCAAGATGTCTGGTTCCAGGTGAGTGATCACACCATCATGATTATCTTCATCATGAAGATATTTTTTTGTACAGTTCATCTGTGTATTCTTGCCACCTCTTCTTAATATCTTCTGCTTCTGTTAGGTCCATACCATTTCTGTCCTTTATCGAGCCCATCTTGGCATGAAATGTTCCCTTGATATCTCTAATTTTCTTGAAAAGATCTCTTGTCTTTCCTACTCTGTTGTTTTCCTCTATTTCTTTCCATTGATCGCTGAGGAAGGCTTTCTTATCTCTCCTTGCTATTCTTTGGAACTCTGATTTCAGATGCTTATATCTTTCCTTTCCTCCTTTGCTTTTCGCCTCTCTTCTTTTCACAGCTATTTGTAAGGCCTCCTCAGACAGCCATTTTGCTTTTTTGCATTTCTTTTCCATGTGATGGTCTTGGTCCCTGTGTCCTGTACAAAGTCATGAACCTCCATCCAGAGTTCATCAGGCACTCTATCTATCAGATCTAGTCCCTTAAAACTATTTCTTACTTCCACTGTATAATCATAAGGAATTTGATTTAGGTCATACCTGAATGGTCTAGTGGCTTTCCCTACTTTCTTCAATTTAAGTCTGAATTTGGCAATAAGGAGTTCTACACTTACTAATAAAAACGAATATTAACTAAACTACTCATCTTATTTATTTTTAAAAAATAAGTCTATTAATGACTAAATTTAATCAGGCAGTAAAACTCTTTTGTTAATGCTTTGATATCCTGAAGTAATTTTTTTTTTCTGGTTCAGAAAATTACTTTGCCTCAAGAGTAATAAATTCCTTTCCAATTTGGGGATTCTCATGTGCTCTTATTTCCATCCAGATTTCAATAATATGTACTATTATTTTTTTCATTCATTTTTCCCTTTAAATCTATGTTCTGGGAGCATGAAATCAAATGGTACCAAATACCACTGGTTACATTGTGCATATGTGTTTAATCTCTCTTTTGAAGAAGTTTTAAAATGTGTTACCATTTTTTTATTCAAATTTTTAATACCAATCCTACTCAAAGTCTTGCAAAAGAGAGAGAAGAATGGAATATCTCCAAACAGTTTTTATGAATCCAGCATTACCTTGATCCCAAAACCAGATTAGTACACTATAAGAAAAGTATAGATCAGTATTTCCAATAAACATAGATGTAGAAAATCCTGAACAAACTACTAGCAAACTGAATTGAACAGCACACTAAAAGAATCATACACCATGACCAATCTGGATTTATTCCTGGCACACAAAGTTGCTCGAACATGTGACAATCAATTAATGTGAAAGAAGCAAACTATAGTAAATGGGGTAAATCAAACCTGCTGCTGCTGCTGCTAAATCGCTTCATTCGTGTCCGACTCTGTGTGACACCATAGACAGCAGCCCACCAGGCTCCCGCGTCCCTGGGACCTACTCTTTTTTCCTTTTGGTGTTAAAAACATAACATTAGTTGTACCCTCAACAAATTTTTAGGTGCACAATGGGCTTCCCTGGTGGCTTAGACAGTAAAGAATCCTTCTGCAATGCAGAAGACACAAATTTGAACCCTGGCTTGGGAAGATTCCCTGGAGAAGGGAATGGCAACCCACTCCAGTATTCTTGCCTGGAGAATCCCATTAACAGAGACACCTGGCAGGCTACAGTCCCTGGGCTCGCCAAGAGTTGGACACGACTGAAAGACTAATTCTAACACTGCCTAGGGTACTGTTAATGACAGACACAATGTTATATGGCAGATTTCTAGAATTTATTAGTCTTGTACAATTAAAACTTAATTTACATTGAGCATCAAATGTATTCTTCCAATCCCCAACTATTGGCAACCACTATTCTACTCTGCTTGTTGCTCTGTTTGAATTTTTTATATACCTCACGTAAGTGAAATCAGGCACTTTTTGCTCTCTGTGACAATTATTTCATGTAGCATAATGTCCTTCAGGTTCATCCATGATGTTGCCTATGGCAGGATTTTCTTCTATTTTTAGGCTGAATAACATTTCACTGTGTGTATATACCACATTTTCTTTGTCCAGTCATCCACTGATGGACATTTAGAGTATTCCCGTATCTTGATTATTCTGAATAATGCTGCAATGAACATGACAGTGCAGACATTTCTTCAAGATTCTGATTTCCATTCTTTTGTTCCATTCCATAAGTGAGCTTGTGGAAATATACAATAGTTCTATTTTTTAATATTTGGAGGAATCTCCATGCTGCTTTCCATAGTCTGCACCATTTTGTATCCTTGACAATCGTGGAAGGGTTCCTCTTTGTATACATCTTGCCAATACTTATCTTTTTTTTTTTTTTAATAGTGGCCATTCTACCAGGTGTGAGGCAATAGCCACATTTTGTTCTACATTTCTCTGATTATTAGTAAGTGGGCACCATTTAATATACCTGTTGGCCATTTGTATATCTTTGGAGAAATGTCTATTCAAGTCCTTTGACCAATAAAATACTATCAGAAAAATCATACATCAACTAATTGTATAACCAATAAGAAATGAATAAATTCCCAGAAACATACAGCCTACCAAGACTGAATCATGAAGAAACATAAAATCTGAACAGATAAACTACTAGTAAGGAGGTTTAATCAGTGATCAAAAATCTTCCAAGAAACAAAAGTCCAGGACCAGATGGCTTCACTGGTGTATTCTATCAAACATTTGAAAAGTTAATACTAAGCCTTCTTAAAGTCTTCCAAAAAATAGATGAGAAGGCAATATTTCCAAACTATTTTTATAAATCCAGCATTACCCTGATTCCAAAGCCAGACAAGGATACCATAAGAAAACTATAGGCCTATACTCTCAATAAACATAGATGCAAAAATCCTGAACAAAATACGAGCTAACTGAATTCAATAACACATCAAAAGAATCATACATCTTGACCAGTGGATTTATTCCTGGAGCACAAGGTTGTTACAACATATGAAGATCAATTAATGTGATATACCACATTAACAGAATGAGGATAAAATTCATATGCTTATCTCCCTAGATGCAGAAAAAGCATTTGACAATGTTAACTACACTTTCAAGATAAAAACTCTTAACAAACTAGGCATAGAAAGAATGTAGTTCAATTAGTCATGGTCACGTATGAGAGACCATAGCAAACACCATATTCAGCTGTGAAAAGCTGAAAACTCTCTAAAATCAAGAAAAAACCAAGGATTCTCTCTCTTGTCACTTTCAGTCAACATAGTACTAAAAGTTCTAGTCAGAAAAATTAGGGGTGCTAATAGATACAAGAGAGTTCATTTGTTTACTTTGGTTCATGCAAGTGCCAGTCTTTTAAGTCTATTTAAGGACATATACTTGCCTTGAGAACCCCGTGAACAGTAACAAAGGGCAAAATGATAGGATACTGAATGAGGAATTCCCCAGGTCGGTAGGTGCCCAGTATGCTACTGGAGCTCAGTGGAGAAATAACTATAGAAGGAATAAAGGGATGGAGCAAAAGCAAAACCAATACCCAGTTGTGGATGTGACCAATGATAGAAACAAGGTCCGGTGCTGTAAAGAGCAATATTGCATAGGAACCTGGAATGTTAGGTCCATGAATCAAGGCAAATTGGAAGTGGTCAAACAGGAGATGGCAAGAGTGAACATCGACATTCTAGGAATCAGTGAATTAAAATGGACTGGAATGGGTGAATTTAACTCGGATGACCATTATATCTACTACTGTGGGCAGGAATCCCTTAGAAGAAATGGAGTAGCCATCATGGTCAACAAAAGAGTCCGAAATGCAGTACTTGGATGCAATCTTAAAAATGACAGGATGATTTCTGTTCGTTTCCAAGGCAAACCATTCAATATTACAGTAATCCAGGCCTATGCCCCAACCAGTAATGCTGAAGAAGCCGAAGTTAATCGGTTCTATGAAGACCTACAAGACCTTTTAGAACTAACACGCAAAAAAGATGTCCTTTTCATTATAGGGGACTGGAATGCAAAAGTAGGAAGTCAAGAAACACCTGGAGTAACTGGCAAATTTGGCCTTGGAGCACGGAATGAAGCAGGGCAAAGGCTAATAGAGTTTTGTCAAGAGAATGCACTGGTCATAGCAAACACCCTCTTCCAACAACACAAGAGAAGACTCTACACATGGACATCACCAGATGGTCAACACCGAAATCAGATTGATTATATTCTTTGCAACCAAAGATGGAGAAGCTGTATACAGTTAGCGAAAACAAGACCAGGAGCTGACTGTGGCTCAGATCATGAACTCCTTATTGCGAAGTTCAGACTTAAATTGAAGAAAGTAGGGAAAACCACTAGACCATTCAGATATGACCTCAATCAAATCCCTTATGATTATGCAGTGGAAGTGAGAAATAGATTTAAGGGACTAGATCTGATTGATAGAGTGCCTGATGAACTCTGGACGGAGGTTCGTGACATTGTACAGGAGACAGGGAACAAGACCATCCCCATGGAAAAGAAATGCAAAAGAGCGAAATGGCTGTCTGAGGAGGCCTTACAAATAGCTGTAAAAAGAAGAGAGGCGAAAAGCAAAGGAGAAAAGGAAAGATATAAGCATCTGAATGCAGAGTTCCAAAGAATAGCAAGGAGAGATAAGAAAGCCTTCCTCAGTGATCAATGCAAAGAAATAGAGGAAAACAACAGAATAGGAAAAACAAGAGACCTCTTCAAGAAAATTAGAGATTCCAAGGGAACTTTTCATGCAAAGATGGGCTCGATAAAGGACAGAAATGGTATGGACCTAACAGAAGCAGAAGATATTAAGAAGAGGTGGCAGGAATACACAGAAGAACTGTACAAAAAAGATCTTCACGACCAAGATAGTCACGATAATGTGATCACTGACCTAGAGCCAGACATCTTGGAATGTGAAGTCAAGTGGGCCTTAGAAAGCATCACTACGAACAAAGCTAGTGGTGGTGATGGAATTCCAGTTGAGCTATTTCAAGTCTTGAAAGATGATGCTGTGAAAGTGCTGCACTCAATATGCCAGCAGATTTGGAAAACTCAGCAGTGGCCACAGGACTGGAAGAGGTCAGTCTTCATTCCAATCCCAAAGAAAGGCAATGCCAAAGAATGCTCAAACTACCGCACAATTGCACTCATCTCACACGCTAGTAAAGTCATGCTCAAAATTCTCCAAGCCAGGCTTCAGCAGTATGTAAACCGTGAACTCCCAGATGTTCAAGCAGGTTTTAGAAAAGGCAGAGGCACCAGAGATCAAATTGCCAACATCCGCTGGATCATGGAGAAAGCAAGAGAGTTTCAGAAAAACATCTATTTCTGCTTCATTGACTATGCCAAAGCCTTTGACTGTGTGGATCACAATAAACTGTGGAACATTCTGAAAGAGATGGGAATCCCAGACCACCTGACCTGCCTCTTGAGAAACCTGTATGCAGGTCAGGAAGCAACAGTTAGAACCGGTCATGGAACAACAGACTGGTTCCAAATAGGAAAAGGAGTGCGTCAAGGTTGTATATTGTCACCTTGCTTATTTAACTTATATGCAGAGTACATCATGAGGAACGCTGGGCTGGAAGAAGCACAAGCTGGAATCAAGATTGCTGGGAGAAATATCAATAACCTCAGATATGCAGATGACACTACCCTTATGGCAGAAAGTGAAGAGGAACTCAAAAGCCTCTTGATGAAAGTGAAAGAGGAGAGTGAAAAGGTTGGCTTGAAGCTCAACATTCAGAAAACAAAGATCATGGCATCTGGTCCCATCACTTCATGGGAAATAGATGGAAAAACAGTGGAAACAGTGTCAGACTTTGTTTTTTTTGGCTCCAAAATCACTGCAGATGCTGATTGCAGCCATGAAATTAAAAGACGCTTGCTCCTTGGAAGGAAAGTTATGACCAACCTTGATAGTATATTAAAAAGCAGAGACATTACTTTGCCGACCAAGGTCCGTCTAGTCAAGGCAATGGTTTTTCCCGTGGTCATGTATGGATGTGAGAGTTGGACTGTGAAGAAAGCTGATCGCCGAAGAATCGATGCTTTTGAACTGTGGTGTTGGAGAAGACTCTTGAGAGTCCCTTATACTGCAAGGAGATCCAACCAGTCCATTCTAAAGGAGATCAATCCTGGATGTTCATTGGAGGGACTGATGCTAAAGCTGAAACTCCAATACTTTGGCCACCTCATGAGACGAGTTGACTCACTGGAAAAGACTCTGATGCTGGGAAAGGTTGGGGGCGGGAGGAGAAGGGGACGACGGAGAATGAGATGGCTGGATGGCATCACCGACTCTGTGGACATGAGTTTGAGTGTACTCCGGGAGTTGGTGATGGACAGGGAGGCCTGGCGTGCTGTGATTCATGGGGTCGCGGAGAGTCGGACACGACTGAGCGACTGAACTGAACTGAAAGGACATATATTAAAAAGCAGAGACATTACTTTGCCAACCAAGGTCCATCTAGTCAAGGCTATGGTTTTTCCCGTGGTCATGTATGGATGTGAGAGTTGGACTGTGAAGAAAGCTGATCGCCGAAGAATTGATGCTTTTGAACTGTGGTGCTGGAGAAGACTCTTGAGAGTCTTGTACCGCAAGGAGATCCAACCAGTCCATTCTAAGGGAGATCGATCCTGGGTGTTCATTGGAAGGACTGATGCTAAAGCTGAAACTGCAATACTTTGGCCACCTCATGCGACAAGTTGACTCACTGGAAAAGACTCTAATGCTGGGAAAGGTTGGGGGCGGGAGGAGAAGGGGATGATGGAGAATGAGATGGCTGGATGGCATCAACGACTCTGTGGACATGAGTTTGAGTGAACTCCGGGAATTGGTGATGGACAGGGAGGCCTGGCGTGCTGTGATTCATGGGGTCGTGGAGAGTCGGACACGACTGAGCGACTGAACTGAACTGAAGGACATATAGGAAAAGAGTCTGATGCTAGGAGGGATTGGGGGTAGGAGGAGACATGGATGACAGAGAATGAGATGGCTGGATAGCATCACCAACTCGATGGACATGAGTTTGAGTGAACTCCGGGAGTTGGTGATGGACAGGGAGGCCTGGCGTCCTGTGGTTAATGGGGTCGCAAAGAGTCGGACACGACTAAGCGACTGAACTGAACTGAAAAGAGAATGTGAAAATTAAAGAAACAATAACAAAATAAACCAATGATTTAGATATAATTATTGCTTTGAATGTCTTAGTTCTGTCTGCTTTTGTTTTTCCATAAGTTATTGGTTTCTGTCTTCTAGTTTTCATTTAACAGCTACTTTCCCCTCGTACATTCCCAGACTCTTCAAAAATGAATTGGGGACCCCACTGCTGCTGCTGCTAAGTCGCTTCAGTCGTGTCCAACTCTGTGCGACCCCACAGACGGCAGCCCTCCAGGCTCCCCTGTCCCTGGGATTCTCCAGGCAAGAACACTGGAGTGGGTTGCCATTTCCTTCTCCAATGCGTGAAAGTGAAAGTGAAGTCACTCAGTCTAGTTCAGACACGACTGAGCGACTGGACTGAACTGAACTGAACTGAACCCTGTCAAATCCCTTGTTGTAGTACTGGGAATATTCCCTGTAATGGTCTATTTTCTTCTCTATTTCTCCAGTAGACATCAACCCTATGACCTAATGTGTCACCCCAAAATGTATATGTTAAAATCCTAATCCTCAAGTAGATGGTATTAGGCACTGGGCCCATGGGGGTGACGAGGACATGAGGGTGGAGCCCTCATGAGTTGGAGTACTGCCCCTTTAAGAGATCCCAGAGAACTTTCTTGTGTCCTGTTCTCCATGTGAGGACACAGGAACTGCTATCTATGGGTCAGAGGTGGGCTCTTACAAGACACCACACCAAATCTGCTTGCACCATGATCTTACCCTTTTCAAACTTGAGAATGGTAGAAGCAAATTTCTGTTGTTTATAAGCCACCCAGTCTGTGGTATTTTTACAGCAGTTCAAATGGACTAAGGCAAAGACCTTTCTGTAGATCCAACAATGGTCTCAGTGCTTGCTATAGAGTAAATGCTTACATGGTCATGCTTTGGGACTAATTGAAATGGCAGTGACTTCAATTAGTCATAAAGTAATAGGTGTGAGGTGATAGCCCATAGTTTTAATCTGCATTTCCTTGATTCGCCATTTTTATGTATTCTTTGGTGAAACGTCTATTCAAGTCTTTAACCCAATAAGAGACTACTAGAGAAAACATACATCACCAAATTGGTTAACCAATAAGAAATGAATAAATTTCCAGGAAACTATAATGACATCATAGTACGAAGAGTGGAGGTCCTACTGATTATAATCACCCTTGAAATCTATTGATTTGGAAGACTGTAATAATACACTTTTAAGAGATTAAGAATGTTAATTTCTCTTGTCCATTTCTTTCTGCTTTTAGAAGAGGCAAGAATAAAGATCTGGCTTCCTCTATACAGGACTTTGTAAGGCCTGAACAAGGATGTATTTTTATAATTGTTATTGTTGAATTTTAGATAGCAGAGAATTCCAGTGACTTTTCTCCTTTAAATTTAAAACTTTCTTCTTAGAAGCTTCTCTTCTATCAAAAGACAAGAAGAGAATCACACATTATATGTATATTTTTTATTTAACACACAGTTATTTGCATTTATGAACTGCTTTCAGTGACAGGAAGTAGGCAATTTCAGCCAAGGTGATGATTTTTACCTGTCTTCTCTCCCAAAGTTAACATTTCACTCGTGCAGAGGCCAGATCATAGCAGAGGAACATTCCTGCTGATGACTACATTAGCAAAGTATTCACTTCTTTGTTTCTGCTTTTGCAAATAAGCAAATAACAGCAAAAGAATAGCTTGGAACCAATTTTCATTTAAGTGGGTATCTCATTTTGTTTTCTAATTTTTTCCTTTTGGGAAATAAGAAAAAAAAAATGCTTCTACACAGGACTCATTCTTCCTGTGACATGAACAATCTATGGATGATACCTGACCTCTTTCCTTGTGCATATCATTCCTACAAAAACGCTCCATAATTCCTTGAACTGGCAGCTGCTGTATTCTTGATTGACAGTTTGTGCTCATCATAAAATTATATTTTTCTACTTTATCTGTTGAACAAATACTTACTGAATGCATCCTATAGGAAAGCATAGTCATCAAAGGAAGGTACTGTTATGTTGTTATTCTAAGTGATATGTAGTTGTTACTAAGATTTTTAAAACAGACTAACAGTGTGATAAGAAGTTTCTGAGTTAGGTTAGGTAGAAAGAAAAGGAACAAAAAATTTGTAAAGGCTCAAATTCTGAATTTTAAATTGGTAACGATAGGGTTTTTCTCAAGCCCAAGAGTCAAAAGAAAAGGCTAATTCTAGGATTCTTAAAAAATATATTTTATATTTATATTTTGTGTAAAATATAAAACTTTATCTTTATATTTTATATATAAATATAAAAATTATATTTACTTTTTATATTTTGTATCAAAATATATATAAATCTAGAGGGTAAGTCTTGTTCAGTGGTTAACAGTGCTCTAAAGTCAAACACTGTTTTACTGGTTCTTCTCTAATTAAAAAGACTAAGTGTATTTCTTTTATGTTCAGGTTTATTTTTTTATTTTTATATTTTCTTAACAATTAGTAATGAATATCAAAATTACTGAATCCATCGCTTTCTTTTCTCAGTTTTGGCTTCTTAGTACCTGAGCTGGTACCCTGGCTACGTATGAAAAAATGATGGGAGGTGAGATATAGGCCCACCAATTATGACAATAGAGCCTTATCCAAGGGCAACAAACAGGGTTTACTTAGCATTCAGTGTTTGGAAGCATGCTCATTATTTCAGCTAGATTAAAAATATACAGGAATTCAAAAATATAATTAGGCAAATCCTAGAGCAAAGCATTTTATAAATAGGGTAGATGAAAACAATGAGATGACTTTGAGACACCTGATCTAGTAGATTTCTCTTTCTCTCCAAAGTATTAATTAAAAAAAGGACAGACTTCACATGGTGAGCTATTTAACTTTCTACAGCATATTCACAGTTTCAATAATGTTAGACACTTGGGATAGTCAGCATCTGAATAATGCAGCCTTTTATTATACAGGGTTTCCTTGATAAGGGGCAAAAATTACATTTCAGATTCTGCTCTGTCTCTTACATCTTTGCTATAAATTGTCCCCAGATTAGAGTCATTAATCATATTTTGTAGACAAAGAAATGAGACACAGAAAAGAGTGATTTTTTTTTTAAGATCATAAAAGTTTGGGAGAGAAAAGAGATTTTACTTTACTACTTTTAGTTCATGCTTATCTTTTAAAAAAATATTGATTCCACAATTTGCAAATAATTTGTATAAAAACAACAGTAAAAGTCAGAAAAGAGTGCCATTCTGTTAGCTTTTCTTCATTAACGAGATTGCTAAAATAATTTATTATAATTACCTGAACCGAACTACTATTGAATCTATCACTTTATCAAAAAATCATTTTGCCTTTTTGAGCAAGTTATATATAAGCTTACTTGAAGACACAGTCAAACAATTTGGTTGCAGAAAAATAGTAGTTTTATATCTCATATTCATTTTTGTAAAGCAAACGTCCTCCCCTATGGAGACTTTACCAATACCATATTCTACTTTTCAGTGTGGAAGGCGTAATTATAATTCTTTCTTATCCACAAGCAATCTTTCTCTTTCATCTTTAAGAATCAACTATTTGTGAATAGGGTTGAATAGGGTAAGTTTTGAGTCCTAACTTTCCACTAACCAACAATTCATAAGTGACGTGAATGGGATTATTGGTTTGTAATGGATCCAAAATCACTGCAGATGCTGATTGCAGCCATGAAATTAAAAGACGCTTACTCTTTGGAAGGAAAGTTATGATCAACCTTGATAGTATATTAAAAAGCAGAGACATTACTTTGCCAACAAAGGTCCGTCTAGTCAAGGCTATGGTTTTTCCCGTGGTCATGTATGGATGTGAGAGTTGGACTGTGAAGAAAGCTGATCGCCGAAGAATTGATGCTTTTGAACTGTGGTGTTAGAGAAGACTCTTGAGAGTCCCTTGGACTGCAAGGAGACCCAACCAGTCCATTCTAAAGGAGATCAGTCCTGGGTGTTCATTGGAAGGACTGATGCTAAAGCTGAAACTCCAATACTTTGGCCACCTCATGCGACGAGTTGACTCACTGGAAAAGACTCTGATGCTGGGAAAGGTTGGGGGCGGGAGGAGAAGGGGACGACGGAGAATGAGATGGCTGGATGGCATCATCGACTCTGTGGACGTGAGTTTGAGTGAACTCTGGGAGTTGGTGATGGACAGGGAGGCCTGGTGTGCTGAGATTCATGGGGTCACAGAGAGTTGGACACGACTGAGCGACTGAACTGAACTAAATTGAATGGATATTCATCCTGGCACACTACCTAGGATAATGAACTTAAAAATAGACATAGTAGTTTTGCAAAATAGAAAGAAAATTCTTTAGGTCAATAAATAAAGAGGGAGTAATAATCCAAAAAAGTAAAATCACAAACTGATGGTGAGAATGAATTCCTTATTTGGAGGGTGAATTTATATACCTGCATGCTTGGGATCAATAGCTGAAAATAAAGTATTAAAAACTAGTCCCAAGTTGAAAATGAAGAGGGCCCTAAAGCCCACAGAAGGAAAGAAACAATAAATATTAGAGCAAAATTTAATGAATTAAGTAACAGAAATACAATAGAGAAAACCAATGAGCCAAAAGTTATTTGAAAGATCAACAAAATAGATGAAACTTTAGATCAACAAAAAAGAGAAGAGACTAAAATATATAAAATGAGGAGTGAAAAATGGGACATTACTACCAACCTTACAGAAATAAAAAGTATTACAAGTGAATATTATGTATACATGCCAACAAATCAAATAACTCAAATACAGTAGACAAACTCTTAGAAAAACATAAACTACTGAAACTGACTCTAGTAACAGCTTTCCACAAAACATTTCAGACCCAAATGATTTTAATAGTGAAGTCTATCAAACAGTTAAAGAATAATTAATACCAATTATGCACAAACTAATAAAAAATGGACAAGCAGTAAATACATCCTTATTCATTCGATAAAGCCAGTATTACCCTGCTACCAAAGCCAAAGACTTCATAACACAAGAAAACTAGAGACCAATAACCAATAAATGTAGATGCAAAAATCCTTGACAAAATACTAAAACAGAGAATCTAATGACATATAAAAATATTATATACCATTATAAATTGGGCCTTATCCCAGTAATTCAAGATATCTTACAATCAGAGAACTGATTAATGTAATAACATTAATACAACAAAGGACAAAACCACACAATGATCACAACAGACCTAAGAAAACCTTTTGATAAAATCCAGCATCCTTTATTATAACAATGCTAAAGAAACTAAGAGTCCAAGGGGATTTCCTCAACTGACTACAGGCGTCTATGAGAAGTTCACAGCTAACATCATACTTGATACGGAAAACCTATTTTCCCCTAAGATTAGGAACAACACAAAGATGTTCACTTATGTAACTTCTATTTAACATTCAACTAAAAAGTCGAGTCAGGCCAATCAAGTAATATAGTGAAATAAAAGGCATTCAGATTGGAAAGAAGTAGAACTATCTCTGTTGGCAGAAGAAATAATCTTGTACATAGAAAATTCTATGGAATATCATGAAAATATTACTAGAAATAATAAATTAGTTCACAAAAGTTGCAAGATTCACACCAATACAAAATATATACAAATCAATTGCATTTCTATGCTAGCAATGAACACTCCAAAAAAGAAAATTAAGACAGCAATTGCATTCACACTGACATCAAGAAAACAAATATGAACAAATTTAACAAAACAAATGTAAACCATGTATTCCAAAACTACAAAATATTATTGAAAGAAATTATAAAGATTACCTAAATAAATGAAAAGACATCACATGTTTAAAAATAAGGAGACTTAATACTGTTAAGATGGAAATACTCTTCAAACTGATCTATACTTCTATTCAAAATACCAGCTGGCTTTTTGCATTTGACAAGCTGATCCTAAAATTCATAGGACCAAGAATAGCCAAAACGGTCCTGAAAAAGCAGAACAGAGTTGGAAGATACACACTTTTTTATTTCAAAGTTTACTACAGAACTATAGCAGTTAAGACAGTGGACTATTTGCATTAGGATAGACAGATGAATCAGTAGAATAAATTAATTGAGAATAAGAAACAATTCATCACATTTCTATCAACCTATTTTCCACAAAAGTTCAAATACAGTCTGATGGGGGAAAGAATAGCCTCTTCAATGATGACTTACAGTTTTTTTTAATAAAAGTTCATGGACTATTTCCCAAGATTATTATATGCTAGACCAAAAATAAATAGCTGGTGATTTTAAAGTTCAAACATCTTTGACATTTTTAATGTCACCAACCTAACAGAAGCAGAAGATGTTAAGAAGAGGTGGCAAGAATACACAGAAGAACTATACAAAAAAGATCTTGATGACCCAGATAACCACAATGGTGTGATCACTCACCTAGAGCCAGACATCCTGGAATGTGAAGTCAAGTGGGCATTAGGAAGCATCACTACAAACAAAGCTAGTGGAGGTGATGGAATTCCACTTGAGTTCTTTCAAATCCTAAAAGATGATGCTGTGAAAGTGCTGCACTCAGTAGGCCAACCTATTTGGAAAACTCAGCAGTGGCCACAGGACTGGGAAAGGTCAGTTTTCACTCCAATCCCAAAGAAAGGCGATGCCAAAGAATGTTCAAACTACCACACAATTGCACTCATCTCACACACTAGCAAAGTAATGCTCAAAATTCTCCAAGCCAGGCTTCAACAATACGTGAACCATGAACTTCATATGTTCAAGCTGGACTTAAAAAAAGGCAGAGGAACCAGAGATCAAACTGCCAACATACATTGGATCATAGAAAAGGCAAGAGAGTTTCAGAAAAACATCTACTTCTGCTTTATTAACTATGCCAAAGCCTTTGACTGTGTGGATCACAATAAACTCTGGAAAATTCTTCAAGAGATGGGAATACCAGACCACCTGACCTGCCTCTTGAGAAATCTGTATGAAGATCAAGAAGCAATAGTTAGAACTGGACATGGAACAAAAGACTGGTTCCAAATAAGAAAAGGAGTACGTCAAGGCTGTATATTGTCACCCTGTTTATTTAACTTATACGCAGAGTACATCAAGTGAAATGCCAGGCTGGATGAAGCACAGCTGGAATCAAGATTGTTGGGAGGAATATCAATAACCTCAGATATGCAGATGACACCACCCTTATGGCAGAAAGCAAAAAAGAACTAAAGAGCCTCTTTATGAAAGTGAAAGAGGAGAGTGAAAAAGTTGGCTTAAAATCAACATTCAGAAAACTAAGATCACGGCATCTGGTCCCATTACTTCATGACAAATTGATGGGGAAATAATGGAAACAGTGAAAGAGTTTATTTTTGGGAACTCCAAAATCACTGCAGATGGTGACTGCAGCCATGAAATTAAAAGACGCTTACTCCTTGGAAGAAAAGCTATGACCAATCTAGACAAAATATTAAAAAGCAGAGACAATAGTTTCCCAACTAAGGTCCATCTGGTAAAAACTATGGTTTTTCCAGTAGTCATGTATGGATGTGAGTTCGACTATAAAGAAAGCTGAGTGCTGAAGAATTGCTGCTTTTGAACTAAGCAAGTTCAACTAAAGACTCTTGAGAGTCCCTTGGACTGCAAGGAGATCCAACCAGTCAATCCGAAAGGAAATCATTCCTGAATATTCATTGGAAGGACTGATGTTGAAGCTGAAACTCCAATACTTTGGCCACCTGATGGGAAGAACTGACTTATTGGGAAAGACACTGATGATGGGAAAGATTGAAGGCAGGAGGAGAAGGGGACAACAGAGGATAAGATGGTCGGATCCCATCACTGACTCAATGGACATGAGTTTGAGCAAGCTCCGGGAGTTTGGTGATGGACAGGGAAGCCTGGCGAGCTGTAGTTCATGGGGTCACAAAGTGTTGGACACCACTGAGCTATTGAACTGAACTGACTGAACCAGCTATTCAAAATAGAAGGTGATGGTTTGGATTGAGGGCCTTATGAGAAGTTAATAGACAGTTGTAAGGGGAATTCACAAAATTAAAACCTGACCAATCTTATCTTGATGACTGAAAACAGATATCCTACCACTGCCAGGATATTCTCACTATCTCTTATCTGTGTCAGCTTTATTCTTTCACACAAATTCCATTTGGCCATGGTCACAGCTGACAGAGGCTCTGGGTTAATGTACTTTCAAATTCATTACCAGTGAGAAGAGAAGCTTCTCTAGTCTGGCCCAGAGGGAAAATTCTTATTGTCTTGGGTTGGACATGTGCCCTCCTGGCTGGACCAACAACAAAGGCATAAAAGTTTGACTGGTATTAGATAATATCTAAACAATATGTTTGATGCCTATCAACTTTGCTTCTTCCACTTTGTACTATAATGATTTCCATTCAAATTCAGAAAACAAAATGTGCTTCTAACCAAATCCTGAATGTTGCAGTGCATTGGGGATGCCCTAGAAAATGTTCAGTAATCATTTTCTACTTCATGCTTGGTTGTACTTGACTAGAATTCAAGAACCTTACTAAGTGCTAGGATAAGGGGATTCTCTCTAGTGATATCCAGGCCACTTCCTTTTCTGGTTTAAACCAGGAAAAGCCATACACAAGCATAATAAACTCATGTAGCCTCATAGGGAAATATCACCTACCACTGATTTGTTTCTATATCTTTCCTTCACCTTCTATCCGACATTTTGGCTGAATTAGTATGATGATGACACGCCCCTTTTCTCAGAGGATAAGCAAAAAGGGGTAGATAATAGACTCTGTGCTATGTAATTCTTTGTGCAAAAACAGGGAACCATAACCAATAAGAAAAGGTAAAATGCTAAGACATGGAAGCAAACTAAACATCCATTAACGGATAGATGATAAAGAAGATGTGGTACATACATACAATGGAATATTACTCAGCCATTTAAAAGAATGAAACAAGGCCATCTGCAGCAATATGAATGGACCTGGAGATTATTATACTAAGTAAAGATGGACAGGGAGGCCTGGCGTGCTGTGATTCATGGGGTTGCGGAGAGTCGGACACAACTGAGCGACTGAACTGAACTGAACTGAAAGTAAGTCAGACAGATAAAGACAAACATGATATATCACTAATACACGGAATCTAAAAAAAATGATACTGGACAAATAACTTACTAGGTTGGTGCAAAAGTAACTGCAGTTTAACACTGTTGAAATTTGCCATTTGATATTGGAATACATTCTTAAATAAATGTGGTTATGTTATACATCACTTTAATGTTCATTTCTCACTTTACGTTTTTTTACTAGCGAGTTGTTACTGTTAGAAATGTAATGCAACTTAGAAATGATGTTAGACAAAAAACAAATTCAAATGATTTTCTTATTTGAATTCAAAATGGGTCAAAAAGCAGCAGAGACAACTAGCAACATGAACAATACATTTGGCCCAGGAACTGATAATGAACATACAGTGCAGTGGTGGTTCAAGAAGTTTTACAAAGGAGACAAGAGCCTTGAAGAAGAGGACCACAGTGGCTTGCCATCAGAAGTTGACAACCACCAATTGAGAGAATCATCAAAGTTGATTCTCTTACAACTACACAAGAAGTTGCCAAAGAATTCAACATTGACCAAGCTATGGTCATTCAGCATTTGAAGCAAATTGGAAAAGTGAAAAAGCTCAATAAGCGGGTGATTCATGAGCTGACGGCAAATCAAAAAAAATCATCATTTTGAAGTGTTGTCTTCTCTTATTCTACACAACAACAAGAACCATTTCTCCATCTGATTGTGATGTGTGACAGAAAGTGGATGGTATAGGACAACTGGCGATGACCAGCTCAGTGGTTGGACCAAGAAGCAGCTCTGAAGCAGTTCCCAAAGCCAAACTTATACCAAAAAAAGGTCATGGTCTCTGTCTGGTGGTCTGCTGCATGTCTGATCCAGTATAGCTTTCTGAATCCAAGTGAAACCATTACATCTGAGAAGTACACTTAGTGATCAATGAGATGCACTGAAAACTGCAACACCTACCAGCTGGCGCTGGTCAACAAAAAGGCCCCAATTCTTCTCCACGACAATGCCCAACCACACATTGCATAACCAATGCTTCAAAAGTTGAATGAACTGGGTTACAAAGTTTTGCCTCTTCCACCACATCTACCTGACCTATTGCCAATTGACTACCACTTCTTCAAGCATCTCAACAGCTTTTTGTAGGGAAAATGCTTTCCAAGAGTGTCAAATCCCAAAGCATGGATTTTTATGCTACAGGAATAAACAAACATTTCTTGTTGGCAAAAACATATTGATTGCAATGGTTCCTATTTTGGTTAATAAATATGTGCTTGAGCTTAATTATAATGATTTAAAATTCACAGTCCAAAACCGTAATTATGTTCGCACCAACCTAATATTTACTAAGCTGAAACAGATTTACAGACTTAGAGAATGAATTTAGGTTTACCAAGGGGGAAGTTGGTGTTGGTGGGGGTGGGGAGGGCCAAATTGGGAGTTTGGGATTGACATGTACATACTGCTATATTTAAAATGCATAACCAATAAGGACCTACTGTAGAGCATGGGGAATTCTGATCAATACTCTTCAATAACCTAAATGGGAAAAGAATTTGAATTCATGTATAATTGAATCAAAAGGTAAAATGTACTGGGTCCTTATTTCATACTTCACACTTTTCATGATCATCTCTTTTAATTTTAAACACAAACCCTATGAGAAGGCATCATTTTACTGTTGTGGGCTCAGCAGGGTTAAGATGATATGTGCAAGGTCACCAGGTCCTTAGTAGCAGTAAAATAGCAGGCAGCTGGATACCTTGTCCACGCTCTTGACCGGTGTATTATACTCCCTTCCTGAATCTTAGCAAAGTTGAAGCTTTTAGCATTTAACAGAAACGGCATCATGTAGGAGGCTAGTATTTGTAACGAAGTTATTTGTTATGCAAATATAGGTCTTTTCACTTATGCTCTTGTGATCTTTTGGGTAATTTAAATGCCCTGTTCAATTTATGTACTTCGTTTGCATGATTTATTAAAAATGTTTATTTTGATCTTATCAAATGGGAAAGTTCCTCTGAGACTTTATTAAAAGAGGATGGCAGGAGAATGCTAAGAGTGGACAAGAGTATTATTGACACTTTCCAACATGCAGAGACTTTCTCTTTTGAGAAAGAGAAAGTCTGCACAGGCCTTTGAGACAAATATGTCATAGGGAGTCTAGTCGATCGAGAACTGATATATCCATCACTTTAATGAGGGGCAAGAATGGTTTCATATAGAACATCATGTAGACATGATTCCCCCTTAATTGATGAATGAATTATGAATTCATATTCTTATAAAAACTCATGGATTTATGTCTGATTCCTTTTGGAATTCCAGGGACCAGAGTATTATAGTTGTACACCTGAAATGTTTTACAAATTCCTGTCCACCTGCCCCATGAAGAAACTAAATTTTCTGGTTAAAGTTACAATATTTGCTTCCCAAACCACAAGGATACTATTCTGCTGAGTAGGGTCATCAGTGAAAGGTATGTAACATCCATCTTGGAACCAACTTTAGTCAGTCCCTTTAATTAATGCCTGAGGAATCAGCTTTATCTTTTAAAAGAATAAAATCTAATTGTGTTTCAAATTAAACAGTTTAATGAAGGTTACCACAAAGCAATTGATCAAAACTGATGGGTGAGTAGTTTCGCTTTCATTAAATAGAACTCTTGTTTGTTGAGCATAAATAACTTAAGGGACTTAACTCTGGTTATTGACATATCAGAACCTCTGGAGGAAGAATATTGTTGGGGCTATTTTTAAAAAGGAGAATGGAGCTTTAAAAAAATTAGAAGAATGTCTTCTCAATTTGCTGTTCAATAAACATTTTTAAAATTACTAATATATACAATAGTTAGGGATAAAAACAATACAGCCCATTACAAAAGAGGATAGAACAATGAAAATGAGTGCAGTGAATTTTGCCATCTTGAATATTTTTCATACTTTTTCATCCAGTTTCATTGATACAGTTGACATATAAGACTGCATATGCTTAAAGTACAAAGCATAATGATTTGATTTATATTATGAAATGATTATCACAACAAGTCTAGTGGACATCCATTATCTCCTATAGAAATTAAAGAAATAGAGAAAAAAATTTCTTTGTGATGAGAATACTTCAGATTTACTCTTCTATCAACTTTCATACATAACATACAGAAGTGTTAAATATATTTATCATGTTTTACATTATATCTCTAGTATTTATTTATGTTATAAATGGACGCTTGTACTTTTTGACTACCTTCATCTAATTCCTCCTTTACCCACACCCTGCCTCTGGTAACCACAAATCTTCTTTTTCTTTGAGTTTATTTTTGAAGTATAATTGACTTACAACACTATGTTAGTTTATAGTACAGAAAACAGTGGTTTGATATTTCTATACACTCAAAACTATCACCACAATAAGTCTAGTGACCATCTCACCATACAAAGATATTACATGATTATTGGCTATATTCCCCACACTACACATTTCATATCCTTACTGAAAGTTTGTACCTCTTAATTTCCCTCACCTATTTCTCTCAATCCTCCACCCCACCCCTCTGACAACAACTTGTTCGTTCTTTGTATTTATGACTCTGCTTTGTCTCCAAGATCAAGAAACAAGACAATGATGTCCAGTTTTGCCAGATCTATTCAACATATGTAGGAAATTCTGGTCAGAGCAATTAGGCTAAATATAAATAAAACTTAAAAAAAAAAAAGGAAACCAAATTAGGAAGAAGTGATCTTCTTCTTTTAAACAAAGATATGGAGTTATCTTTGTTTAAAAATGACATTATCTTATAAGTAAGAAACCGTAAAGATACTGCAAATAAACTATTAGAACCAATAAACAAATTCACCAAAGTTGAAGAACATAAAATCAACAAAGAAAAATCAGTTCTGTTTCCTTACAGTAGCAATGAATAATTATAGAAAGAAATTAAGAAAACATTTCCATCAAAGAGAATAATATACTTAGGAATAAATTCACTCAAGGAGCCAAAAGATTAGTACACTTAAAATTACAAAACATTGCTGAAAGAAATCATAGAAGACACATTAAAGGGAAAGATATTCTGTGTTCATGGATTCAAAGACTTAATATTGTTAAGATGACAACACTACTCCAAAATATTAATACAGTATCTATCAAAATTCCAGTGGCTTTTTTTTTTTTTGCAGAAGTTGAAAATCTATCCAAAATTTACATGGTACTTAAAGGGACCCCAAACAACCAAAACAATCTTGAAAAGGAAGAACAAAGTTGGAATGCTTATATGCCCTGATTTTAATACAAAGGTTGAGGGCGGGAGGAGAAGGGGACGACAGAGAATGAGATGGCTGGATGGCATCACCGACTCTGTGGACATGAGTTTGAGTGAACTCTGGGAGTTGGTGATGGACAGGGAGGCCTGGCGTGCTGTGATTCATGGGGTCGCGGAGAGTCAGACACGACTGAGCGACTGAACTGACCTGAACTGAACAAAGCTACAATTACGAAAACAGTATGATACGAGAATAAAGACAGACACAGAAGAATGGAATAGAGAGCTCAGAAATGAATCCTCAAATATAGTCAACTGATTTTTAACAAGGGTGCCAAGTGCATTCAATGGGGAAATGATTTTCAACAAACAGGGTTAAGAAAACTAGATATCCATATACTAAAAATGAAGATGGACCCTTACTTTATACCACACACACACACAAATGCTCAAAATGAATCAAAGGCCTAAATTTAGGAACTAAAACTATAAAACCCTTAGAAGAAACAGGGAGAAATTTATGACTTTGGATTTGGCAATAATTTACTAGACAAGACAACAAAAGCAAAAAAATAAGAAAACACACACAAAAATAAAATGGATTTTATAAAACCTAAAGGCTTATGTGTATAAAAGGATAATATTAAGACAGCAAAAAATAATAGCTCACAGAATGAGAAAATGTTTCAAATCATCTAATAAGGGATTAATATCCAGAAAATATATTAAAAACTCTTACAACTCAAAAATTCTAATTCAAAAATGAGCAAAGAGTTTATAAAGACATCTCTCCAAAGTGGTATACAAATGGCTAAAAAGCACATAAAAAGATCAACATCACTAGATAGTAAAGAAATAAAAATCAAGTCAACAATGAGATGACACTTCATATCTGTTAGACATTACCAAAACAACAGAAAGTGATGCCGAAGATGTGGAGAAATTGGAAATCTCATACATTGCTGGCAAGAATGTAAAATAGTGGAGCCAATGTGGAAAAGTTTGATGTTTTGTTTAAAAATTAAACAGAATTGCCATATGATTCAGCAGTTTCACCCACAAGTAGATACCCAGTTGTACTGAAAATGAACTCATATATTTGTACACCAATGTTCACTGCAGCATTACTCATAATAGGCAAAAGGTGGAAACAACTGAAATGTCATCAACAGATAAGTGAATAAATAAAATCCATATATTTATAATAGAATATTAAGTCTTGAAAAGGAATGAAATTCTGATACATGGTATAACACAATGAACTTCAAAAAAATGTATTATAAGTAAAGCAAGATGGACACAAGAGAACAAATATTGTTGCTGCTGCTGCTGCTGCTGCTAAGTCACTTCAGTCGTGTCCAACTCTGTGCGACCCCACAGACGGAAGCCCACCAGGCTCCCCTGTCCCTGGGATTCTCCAGGCAAGAACAGTGGAGTGGGTTGCTATGATTCCATTAATGTAGGATACCGAGAATAAGCAAATTCACAGAGATAGAAAACAGAATCAACTTTGCCTGGCTGAAGGAGGGGAAAATGGGGAATTACTGTCTAATGGGTATAGTTTCCTTCTGGGATGATGAAAAAGTTCTGGAAATGGACAGTGGTGATAATTGCATAACACTGTGAAAATACTTAATGACACTGAATTGTATACCCAAAAAAGATTAAAATGGAAACTGTTATGTTTTATATGTTTTGCAACAAAAACAAACAAACAGCCTTAAAATAAAAGAGAAAAGAGGGAGGCCATATGTAGCAAACGTTCTCGTTTCTCAAGAACAATGAGGGCTCAGAACTGTCTTCACAACATAGAGGAGATCATTAGTGACTTCCATGTGAGTAAACTGGAGGGCTGTAAGAGGAACTGAGAGGACAGAATTGGGGAGAGTAAGACAATAACCCTCTTGACATTCCATTGCAAAGAGGGGCAAAAAATAAGGAAGTAAGTAGTAGTGCAAGAGCGATCAAGGAAATTATTCAAAAGTGACTTCCAAGAAATAGTGATATAGTTCCCTGCTGATGGGAATAATCCAGTCTAGCACAAAAAGTTCATGATGAAGGGGAGAGAGAATTGTTTTTGAGTAGATCAGGTGGATAGAATCTAGCACTCAAGGTGAAGGGCTGCATTTCTTCTTAATTTAACATTATTCCTTAGTTTAATTTTGCAAAGCACCATGCAAAACCTACAGAGTAAGTTCTTTAGTTTAGCCATCCCCAACAAATCCAGTAGATTTTATTTTCTATTCAGTTTAACTTTAAGAGTTTACTGGGAAGCCAAAATTGTTTTGCAAACTTGAGCTGTAAAAATTAATCACATAATCCAAAAGGTATTAGTGAATTTGTCAAAGATTATGAGATTTTTGCACATTTTGCACATTTCTCTTTCCCACTCAAATCTTAGCAAAAAGCATGAATTTTATGCCCATAAACCATTCCCAAGTGACATTTAGGGTTCGTTTCTCCAAGTATCTTCCAAATTGCCATATGCCAAAGCTATTTCTGTGCATTAATCCCAATTATGTGATAACATCTATTCAGATTGTTCAGTAAGCAGTTCTGTGGTGCGAGTAGCCACATTTTGAAATCAAGCTGGCCTCAGAAACGATTCACATGAAAATAGTAACAAAATCAAAAAGTGCAGTAACTGTGAGTCAGAGAACTTTAAGATTTTATTATGGGAATCATTGCTTTCCAGCAAATCATGCTTCTATGGTTTTAATTTCCAAGGGTGTATACTTTAGAATGTCATAAATAACAGTAACAGGAAGTGAAACAGGATCCATTTAGTCTGAGAAGGAGGAAAATTAATATCCAAACTATAGGCCTGTCTTCACTAATGAGGAACTGTTAGGAAGGACGATATAGATTTTTTAAATGTGTATGCAATAAATATCTTATTTATATACATATTATTGCACAAAGCTCAGAGAAGCAATGGAAACCAGAAGGGAACTAATGTTTCTTTGGAGGGCATACAAAATTCTAGTTTCTCAATTATGAGACCTAAAAATAAAATCAATGAATCAGCATCACAAGAAATAAAGTGGAAGTTAAGGACCATCAGACCATCCTTTCCTCAGTAAAAGTGGCAAAATTCTGCAAGAGCAATAGATTGACAAATTGAGGTTTTTTCTGGAAATACACCTGTCAACATTCGTCCGCATTGTAAGAAATTCCTGAAAGTGATGCTTATTGGTCTGTCTTGCTGGATATCTGCTCTTGAGGTGAGATCAGTGATTAACATGAATAATCTTTCAGCTATTTATTTGTAAAGAGATTCTTCCTTTCCAACCTGGCAGGGTATTATTGTGCTACTCTGCTGGGTATCAAGGACACTTTGGCTAGTCTATCACCTCCATGCTCAATTGTCTCACTTCCATCTTCTAAATTTCTTACTTTTTTTCCCCTCCTCTCCCTAATGTACCTCACAGCTTTGGGCTCTGAAATCAGATAACTAATTCCCTTTCCCATCAAATTTAATATTTTGCTTCCTTTCCTCTAAAATATTTCTATTTATGATACATAACTGTCTTATTACTACATGTAAAGTTTGTATTCTATATTTTCTATACTTGTTTGTACCAATTGTGGTCATTTTAGTTTTTAATTTTCTACAGAATACTTTGCTTAATTAATGTGACAAGGGTTTTTTAAGCAGCTGTATTCTGAATTCATATTGTTTTGGTGATCTTCATAAAAGAATACTGTGAACCACGGGGCCTTGAGAATTTTAGAGTGACGTTTGATTAAAAATATCTGATGATAGGCAGTAGTTGAAAATTGCTTTTTTGTCCCAAAGAAAAATTAATTGCATGGGTGGGACAATCACTTTAATTATATATCAGTCATATATATATATGTATATCAGTTATAACTAACACCAAACTCAATAGTGGAAGACTCAATAGTTTCCTGCTAAATTTGGGAATACACAAAGGCTCTCTTCACCATATCTATTCTACACTAATGGGATTCTTGCCAGTGTTAATGAGGCACTATAAAGAAGTAAAAAGTATAAAAATAGAAGAAGTAAAACTATTTATTCTGATCTGATGATAGAGTACGTACAAAATCCTAACAAAACTACCAAAACACAGAATAAATAAGCAATTTAGCAAGACCACACACACACAAAAGTAAATATAAAAATATTTGTAATTTTACAAACTGGTATTAAACAAATGGGAAAGGAAATGTAAAACCCGTATCGTTTACAAAAGCACCCAAAATAAAATACTTAGAAATGAATTATTATAGTACAAGCAAGCCTTGAACACTGAACATTTTAAAAATAGAAACACTATGTTGGATCAATACTGTTAAGATGTTAATTATCCACAAACTGGTTAGCTAATTGAAAATTTTACATAGAAATGATAATTATTTTGAATAGTGAAAGCAATACTGCATAAAAACAAGAAGTTGGAGAACTTACATCAACAGAATTATCGAGAGTATGTGTCAATGGTAGAAAGAGAGAAAACAAATCAATTGAATGTAACAGATTACCTAAAAAGATATGCATTAAAATATAATCAACTTATTTTCAACAAAAGGGCCACAGCATTCAACTGGAAAAGGAATATTTTTAAATGCTAGAGTAACTGAATATCCATATGGAAAAAAAATGAATTTCTACCTCTATTTCACAGTGCAAACAAAATATAACTTGAGATGGATCATACAATAAATGTAAAAGCTGAAAGCATCTGGCTTTTAGAAGAAAACAATGGGAGGCTACTTTCATAATCTTAAAGATTTTTAAAGGCTAGATTAGATGTAAAAAGCACAAACTAAAAAAAGCAGAATAAATTTGATAATCGATACATTTAATACCAACAAAATTAAAACTTGTGCTCATCAAAAGACACCATTTAAGAAAATGAATAGTAGAGCTACAGATTGGGGATAATAAGTCTCAACATATCTAACACAAAAATCTTCTATTCACATTTGAAAGGTGTATAAATAGTTATTAAGCAAAAGAGAAAGCACTCAAGATTATTAGACGTTGCTGCTGCTGCTGAGACACTTCAGTCGTGTACGACTCTGTGTGACCCCATAGACGGAAGCCCACCAGGCTCCCCTGTCCCTGGGATTCTCCAGGCAAGAACATTGGAGTGGGTTGCCATTTCCTTCTCCAATGTGTGAAAGTAGAAAGTGAAAAGTGAAAGTGAAGTCACTTAGTCGTGTCCAACCCTTAGCGACCCCACGGACTGCAGCCTATTAGACGTTAAGAATGTGCAAATTACGACTAAAAGAAGCTGTTACTCTTTACTCACTGGAATGAGTAAACTAGAAACACCCCAAAAGTCCCTTAACAGAAAAATAATATTTTTAGTATCTATAGACTAGACCATTCATCAGTTAACATGGATGACCAATTACTATATGCATGCATGCTAAGTCGCTTCAGTTGTGTCCAACTCTGTGTGACCCTATGGACAGCAGCCCACCAGGTTCCTCTGTCCACAGGATTCTGTAGGCAAGAATACTGGAGTGGGTTGCCATTGCCTTTTCCAATTACTATATGCAACCATATAAATGCATCTTATAAACATTACATAGGATGAAAGAAGTGAAGAAGTTCATACAGTATGATTCCACTTATATTAAGTTCTAGAATAGGCAAACCTAATCCATGGTGAATTATTTTAATACTAAAAAAAGAAATAGTTTAAAGTCCCACTAATAAACTTTTATAAGTCACAATTAATTTACACAGGATTATCATGAATACTTCTCAGCATTTTCTGAAGAAAATGGGGCACCATGAATCTGAATAAACTTATAAAAGGAAGGAAAATAATCAGTCTTTCACAGTAGATGGGAAGACATTAATGGATGCTTCAGTTCAGTTCAGTTCAGTCGCTCAGTTGTGTCTGACTCTTTGCGACCCCATGAATCACAGCATGCCAGGCCACCCTGTCCATCACCAACTCCCGGAGTTCACTCAAACTCATGTCCATCGAGTCAGTGATGCCATCCAGCCATCTCATTCTCGGTCGTCCCCGTCTCCTCCCACCCCCAATCCCTCCCAGCATCAGACTCTTTTCCAGTGAGTCAACTCATCACATGAGGTGGCCAAAGTATTGGAGTTTCAGCTTTAGCATCAGTCCTTCCAATGAACACCCAGGATTGATCTCCTTTTGAATGGACTGGTTGGATCTCCTCGCAGTCCAAGGGACTCTCAAGAGTCTTCTCCAGCACCACAGTTCAAAAGCATCAATTCTTCAGCGATCAGCTTTCTTCACAGTCCAACTCTCACATCCATACATGACCACGGGAAAAACCATAGCCTTGACTAAACAGACCTTGGATAATGTCTCTGCTTTTTAATGGATGCTGCATCTGGTCCCATCACTTCATGGGAAATAGATGGAAAAACAGTGGAAACAGTATCAGACTTTATTTTTTGGGGCTCCAAAATCACTGCAGATGCTGATTGCAGCCAGGAAATTAAAAGACGCTTGCTCCTTGGAAGGAAAGTTATGACCAACCTTGATAGTATATTAAAAAGCAGAGACATTACTTTGCCAACAAAGGTCTGTCTAGTCAAGGCTATGGTTTTTCCCGTGGTCATGTATGGATGTGAGAGTTGGACTGTGAAGAAAGCTGATCGCCGAAGAATTGATGCTTTTGAACTGTGGTGCTGGAGAAGACCCTTGAGAGTCCCTTGGACTGCAAGGAGATCCAACCAGTCCATTCTAAAGGAGATCAATCCTGGGTGTTCATTGGAAGGACTGATGCTAAAGCTGAAACTGCAATACTTTGGCCACCTCATGCGACGAGTTGACTCACTGGAAAAGACTCTGATGCTGGGAAAGGTTGGGGGCGGGAGAAGGGGATGACAGAGAATGAGATGGCTGGATGGCATCACCAACTCTGTGGACATGAGTTTGAGTGAACTCCGGGAGTTGGTGATCGACAGGGAGGCCTGGCATGCTGTGATTCATGGGGTCGTGGAGAGTTGGACAAGACTGAGCGACTGAACTGAACTGAACTGAACCACTGATAAAACAAAAACAAAACAAAAAATAATCTCCTGAATGGGAGAAGATATTCGCAAATCATATAATGGATAAAGTAATATCCAACATGTATAAACAGCACATACAACTTAATATGAAAAAAAAACTCAATTAGAAATGGGCAGAAGAATTGAATAGACATTTTTCCAAAGAGGAAATGTCTGGCTGACACATAAAAAGATAATCAACAAGGCTAACCATCAGGGAAATGCAAATCAAAATCACAATGAGATATCACCTTATACCTGTCAATACGACTAACCTCATATCTCATACCTGTCAGTATGACTAACATCAAAAAGAACACCAATAACAAATGCTCGCAAAAATGTGGAGAAAAGAGAACACTCATGCATTACTGGTGGGAATGTAATTGGTACAGCCACTGTGGAAAACAATATGGAGGTTTCTCTAAAAACTAAAGATAGAAATATCATATGATCAGCAATTCCACTCTTGGGTATGTATCTGAAAACAAAACAAAACACTAATTTGAAAAGACACATGCACCCAAATGTTCATAGCAGCATTGTTTACAATTATGAAGTCATGGAAGAAACTTAAGTCTGTATGTCTCTGTGTGAGTGTGTGAGTGTGTGAGTGTGTGTGTGTGTGTGTGTGTATAAATACAATGGAATATTGATAAGGCATAAAAAAGAAGGTTTGCCATTCATGGCAACATGAGTGGACTTGGAGGGCATTAATAAGCCACACAGAGAAAGACAAATGCTGTATGTGTGGAATCTAAAAAATACATCAAACTTATATATAGAACCTAAAAATTGTAACAAACTAGTGCATAAAACAACAAAGAAGCAAATTCACAGATACAGATAAAAAACTAGTGGTTACCACTGGGGACACTCAAACTCATGTCCACAGAGTCGGTGATGCCATCCAGCCATCTCATTCTCCATCGTCCCCTTCTCCTCCCTCCCCTAACCTTTCCTAGCATCAGAGTCTTTTCCAGTGAGTCAACTCTTCGCATGAGGTGGCCAAAGTATTGCAGTTTCAGCTTTAGCATCAGTCCCTCCAATGAACATCCAGGATTGATCTCCTTTAGAATGGACTGGTTGGATCTCCTTGCAGTATAAGGGACTCTCAAGAGTCTTCTCCAGCACCACAGTTCAAAAGCATCGATTCTTCGGCGATCAGCTTTCTTCACAGTCCAACTCTCACATCCATACATGACCACGGGAAAAACCATTGTCTTGACTAGACGGACCTTGGTTGGCAAAGTAATGTCTCTGCTTTTTAATATATTATCAAGGTTGGTCATAACTTTCCTTCCAAGGAGCAAGCGTCTTTTAATTTCATGGCTGCAATCAGCATCTGCAGTGATTTTGGAGCCCAAAAAAATAAAGTCTGACACTGTTTCCACTGTTTTTCCATCTTATTCCCATGAAGTGATGGGACCAGATGCCATGATCTTTGTCTTCTGAATATTGAGCTTCAAGCCAACCTTTTCACTCTCCTCTTTCACTTTCATCAAGAGGCTTTTGAGTTCCTCTTCACTTTCTGCCATAAGGGTGGTGTCATCTGCATATCTGAGGTTATTGATATTTTTCCCAGCAATCTTGATTCCAGCTTGTGCTTCTTCCAGCCCAGCATTCCTCATGATGTACTCTGCATATATGTTGATTCATGGGGTCGCGGAGAGTCGGACACGACTGAGCGACTGAACTGAACTGAACCACTGGGGAGAAGAAATGAGGAGACAATATAGGGGTTCAGTTCAGTTCAGTTCAGTACAGTTCAGTCACTCAGTCGTCTCTGACTCTTTGCAACACCATGAATCACAGCACGCCAGGCCTCCCCGTCCATCACCAACTCCCGGAGTTCACCCAAACTCATGTCCATGGAATTGGTGATGCCATCCATCCATCTCATTCTCTGCCGTCCCCGTCTCCTCCTGCCCCCAATCCCTCCCAGCATCAGACTCTTTTCCAGTGAGTCAGCACGTCACATGAGGTGGCCAAAGTATTGCAGTTTCAGTTTTAGCATCAGTCCTTCCAATGAACACCCAGGATTGATCTCCTTTAGAATGGACTGGTTAGATCTCCTTGCAGTACAAGGGACTCTCAAGAGTCTTCTCCAACACCACAGTTCAAAAGCATCAATTCTTCGGCGATCAGCTTTCTTCACAGTCCAACTCTCACATCCATACATGACCACGGGAAAAACCATAGCCTTGACTAGACGGACCTTTGTTGGCAAAGTAATGTCTCTGCTTTTTAATATGCTATCTAGGTTGGTCATAACTTTCCTTCCAAGGAGTAAGCGTCTTTTAATTTCATGGCTGCAATCAGCATCTGCAGTGATTTTGGAGCCCCCCCCCAAATAAAGTCTGACACTGCTTCCACTGTTTCCCCATCTATTTCCCATGAAGTGATGGGACCAGATGCCATGATCTTCGTTTTCTGAATGTTGAGCTTCAAGCCAACCTTTTCATTCTCCTCTTTCACTTTCATCAAGAGGCCTTTGAGTTCCTCTTCACTTTCTGCCATAAGGGTGGTGTCATCTGCATATCTGAGGTTATTGATATTTCTCCCAGCAATCTTAATTCCAGCTTGTGCTTCTTCTAGCCCAGCATTCCTCACGATGTACTCTGCATGTAAGTTAAATTAGCAGGGTGACGATATACAAACTTGACGTACTCCTTTTCCTATTTGGAACCAGTCTGTTGTTCCATGTCCAGTTCTGACTGTTGCTTCCTGAACTGCATACAGGTTTCTCAAGAGGCAGGTCAAGTGGTCTGGGATTCCCATCTCTTTCAGAATGTTCCACAGTTTATTGTGATCCACACAGTCAAAGGTTTTGACATAGTCAATGAAGCAGAAATAGATGTTTTTCTGGAACTCTCTTGCTTTGTCCATGATCCAGCGGATGTTGGCAATTTGATCTCTGGTGCCTCTGCCTTTTCTAAAACCTGCTTGAACATCTGGGAGTTCACGGTTCACATATTGCTGAAGCCTGGCTTGGAGAATTTTGAGCATGACTTTACTAGCGTGTGAGATGAGTGCAATTGTGCGGTAGTTGGAGCATTCTTTGGCATTGCCTTTCTTTGGGATTGGGATGAAGACTGACCTTTTCCAGTCCTGTGGCCACTGCTGAGTTTTCCAAATTTGCTGGCATATTGAGTGCAGCACTTCCACAGCATCATCTTTCAAGATTTGCAATAGCTCAACTGGAATTTCATCACCTCCACTAGCTTTGTTCATAGTGATGCTCTCTAAAGCCCACTTGACTTCACATTCCAAGATGTCTGGCTCTAGGTCAGTGATCACATTATCGTGACTATCTTGGTCATGAAGATCTTTTTTGTACAGTTCTTCTGTGTATTCTTGCCACCTCTTCTTAATATCTTCTGCTTCTGTTAGGTCCATACCATTTCT
Source organism: Moschus berezovskii (assembly GCF_049115385.1). Taxonomy (NCBI): domain Eukaryota; kingdom Metazoa; phylum Chordata; class Mammalia; order Artiodactyla; family Moschidae; genus Moschus; species Moschus berezovskii. The sequence continues at coordinate 54,129,477 of NC_142474.1, read as the reverse complement.
GTCCTTTATTGAGCCCATCTTTGCATGAAATGTTCCCTTGATATCTCTAATTTTCTTGAAAAGATCTCTTGTTTTTCCTATTCTGTTGTTTTCCTCTATTTCTTTGCATTGATCGCTGAGGAAGGCTTTCTTATCTCTCCTTGCTGTTCTTTGGAACTCTGCATTCAGATGCTTATATCTTTCCTTTTCTCCTTTGCTTTTTGCTTCTCTTCTTTCCACAGCTATTTTTAACGCCTCCTCAGACAGCCATTTTGCTTTTTTGCATTTCTTTTCCATGGGAATGGTCTTTGTCCCTGTCTCCTGTACAATGTCACAAACCTCCGTCCAGAGTTCATCACGCACTCTATCTATCAGATCTAGTCCCTTTAATCTATTTCTTACTTCCACTGGGGCCGAGAGGCGCTACCCCATGTTCAAGGTCAGGAGGGGCGGCCTTGAGGAGATACCCCTCGTACAAGGTAAGGTACAGCAGCTGCATTTTGCTGGAGCAGCTGTGAAGAGATATTCCATGACCAAGGTAAGAGAAACCCAAATAAGATGGTAGGTATTGGGAGGGGGCATTAGAGGGCAGACACACTGAAATCAATCACAAAAAACTAGTTGATCTGATCATATGGACCACAGCCCTGTCTAACTCAATGAAACTAAGCCATGCCGTGTGGGGCCACCCAAGACGGACGGGTCATGGTGGAGAGGTCTGACAGAATGTGGTCCACTGGAGAAGGGAATGGCAAACCACTTTAGTATACTTGCCTTGAGAACCCCATGAACAGTATCAAAAGGCAAAATGATAGGATACTGAATGAGGAATTCCCCAGGTCGGTAGGTGCCCAGTATGCTACTGGAGCTCAGTGGAGAAATAACTCCAGAAATAAAGGGATGGAGCCAAAGCAAAACAAATATCCAGTTGTGGATGCGACTGGTGATAGAAGCAAGGTCTGATGCTGTAAAGAGCCATATTGCATAGGAACCTGGAATGTTAGGTCCATGAATCAAGGCAAATTGGAAGCAGTCAAACAGGAGATGGAAAGAGTGAACATAGACATTCTAGGAATCAGTGAACTAAAATGGACTGGCATGGGTGAATTTAACTCAGATGACCATTATATCTACTACTGTGGGCAGGAATCCCTTAGAAGAAATGGAGTAGCCATCATGGTCAACAAAAGAGTCTGAATGCAGTACTTGGATGCAATCTTAAAAACGACAGAATGATCTCTGTGTGTTTCCAAGGCAAACCATTCAATATTACAGTAATCCAAGTCTATGACCCAACGAGTAATGCTGAAGAAGCCAAAGTTGAACGGTTCTATGAAGACCTACAAGACCTTTTAGAACTAACACCGAAAAAAGATGTCCTTTTCATTATAGGGGACTGGAATGCAAAAGTAGGAAATCAAGAAACACCTGGAGTAACAGGCAAATTTGGCCTAGGAGCACGGAATGAAGCAGAGCAAAGGCTAATAGAGTTTTGCCAAGAGAACACACTGGTCATAGCAAACACCCTCTTCCAACAACACAAGAGAAGACTCTACACATGGACATCACCAGATGGTCAAGACTGAAATCAGATTGATTATATTCTTTGTAGCCAAAGATGGAGAAGCTCTATACAGTTAGCAAAAACAAGACCAGTAGCTGACTGTGGCTCAGATCATGAACTCCTTATTGCCAAATTCAGACTTAAATATAGGGGTAGGAGGGAATAAAAGGGCTATTATCGGATTATGTGAAATCATATATATGAAACTTTTGAAAATTTTAAAGCACTGTAGAATTTAAGGAATCTTTTATTCAATAAAGAATAAATTTCAAAAAAAATTTCATTATTAAACATAAATGAACTAAAGAGGAAATTCAAGATCCAAGGAAGTATTCAACAGCCACCATTACTAGAAACAATAAATATAACACAGCTAGAGAAAACAGCTATTTTGATAAATAAATTTAGGGGCTACATCTTAAAAGTATTAGAGATACCTTTATTGCAAACCTAAAATAGAACAAATGCAAATGGTTGAGAGAACAAATACAAAGGGAATTAAAACCATAGGGAAATAATATTCATAACAGTGGATGATATTTTTGAAAATCTTGAAAAGTTACTTGGTTCTCAAGAAAAGATAAGATGACCAAAATGATATTCAAGAAATCAAAAATTTGTCAAAGAAAATCCTCTAAAACACAGTTTTCTTGGTGAGTGTAACAAATAATTTCTTGCAAATAAAACTTGTAGTTTTAAGGAACAGAATGCAAAGAATAAGATGGAATTCTTCATAACTCAACCCAACATAGAAAAGAAACTGCACTAATCTAATTTATGAATGTGGCTGTTAAAATCCTAAATAACACAAGAAACTGAAATCTAACCATAATGTATATTAAAGAATAATCCAACATTATCAAATAGGGTTTATCTCAGAATTGCAAGTGTAAGTTTTTTTCTTTCTCTATTTTCTCTCATGCCTCTCAAACTATCCCTGTGGAATATATTGGAGAGAGAAGCACTAGAATTTTAAAAAGCCTAGTATAGCCACTATGGAGAACAGTATGGATGTTCCTCAAAAAACTGGAAATAGAACTGCCATATGATCCAGCAATCACACTCCTGGGCATACACACCAAGGAAACCAGAATTGAAAGAGATACATGTACTCCAATGTTCATTGCAGCACTGTTTATAATAGCCAGGACATGGAAGCAACCTAGATGTCCATCTGCAGACGAATGGATAAGAAAGCTTTGGTACATATACACAATGGAGTATTACTCAGCCATTAAAAAGAATGCATTTGAACCAGTTCTAATGAGGTGGATGAAACTAGAGCCTATTATACAGAATGAAGTAAGCCAGAAAGAAAAACACCAATACAATATACTAACGCATATATATGGAATTTAGAATGATGCAAATGATAACCCTGTATATGAGACAGCAAAAGAGACACAGATGTATAGAACAGTCTTTGGGACTCTGTGGGAGAGGGTAAGAGTGGGATGGTTTGGGAGAATGGCACTGAAACATGTATATTATCATATGTGAAATGAATCACCAGTTCAGGGTTGATACATGTTACAGGATGCTCGGGGTTGGTATGCGGGGATGACCCAGAGGGAGGATAAGGGGAGGAGGAAGGTGGAAGGGAGGTTCGGGAGGGGGAACTCATGTACACCCGGGGCGGATTCATGTCAATGTATGGCAAAACCAACCAATATAATATTGTAAAATAATTAGCCTCCAATAACAATAAAAAAAAAATACTGCAAGGAGATCCAACCAGTCTATTCTAAAGGAGATCAGTCCTGGATGTTCATTGGAGGGACTGATGCTAAAGCTGAAACTGCAATACTTTGGCCACTCATGCGACGAGTTGACTCACTGGAAAAGACTCTGATGCTGGGAAAGGTTGGGGGCGGGAGGAGAAGGGGACGACGGAGAATGAGATGGCTGGATGGCATCACCGACTCTGTGGACATGAGTTTGAGTGTACTCCGGGAGTTGGTGATGGACAGGAAGGCCTGGCGTGCTGTGATTCATGGGGTCGCGGAGAGTCGGACACGACTGAGTGACTGAACTGAACTGAACTGAACATGCAGATTTCCGTAGGCCGTGAATTCTGATAGGAAGGACTATAATTCTAATGGAGAGGGATGGATCTTTGAAGCAGCTCAGCCTAGAGGCAGACCTTAACCAAGAAACAAAGTAGGTATGGACAGATCAATAGACAACAGAACAGGTGTTGTCATCATAACCTTAAGAATTATTCAAACTGCAGAGATCTCGAGTTATGGATTAATAATCATAGGTTTCATAGAAATAAAATCAATAAGAAACTCATGAAGGAGTTATTTGGTATGTAACACAAAATTTCTTGAAGATTTTTAACCAAGGCCTACTTTTCTAGCCATGATCCTTTGGCCTATCCCCCAATCTGTTTCCATTCACTAATGCAGAGCCCCTTGAAAATAAGGAACTTCAGGATAGTTTATGAAACATGAACATTCTTCTTACCCATCCTTTCCTCAAAAGATGGAGAACCCTTAACCTTCATACTAGTACCTGAAGAATGGGAATAACCCAAAGGTCAGTGATGAATGGGGGAGATTAGTAGATGCCTAATTTTGCAAACACTATTTTATTCAGATTTATAAATGCATGACAATCAGGTCCATAACTGTGGAGAATATCCAAATAGGAATAAATGGTGTTTCTGGTGATAAATGGAGCTTTGACTAAGACTATTATTAGGAGACATATGTACCCAAAGTTATGCGTGAATATTATTCAAGTTCTTGCATAAATAGATGGACTACATATCCTGAACTGACAGAATCCCCACACTGATCTCTTGACTCATGGAATAGGGATACTGTGCTACAAAGAATGGTAGGTCTGTTTTTAACAGTTCCACATAAATAGGGTTTAGTATATTTCAGTGAGCCAACAATAAGCAACAAAGAAAAATTGGCATATGTAAAAAATAATATTTATAAAGATATCATAGAAGCCATAAGAATTCAGTTAACTAAAACTCACCAAAGAAAGATCCCATCTTGTTTGGGTTGATAATTGCTAGCCATTTACTGCCCTGGAGGCATTTACTGATTCAATGGCAGATGAGAATCTATTTGGCTTAGGTTAAAGGCACCCGGATGAGGAAAAGAGAAACCCATAGAGTTTTGACAATGTGATCGATTGAAAACTGAAAGATTCCCAACAATGATGAGTTTGCTCCATGAAGTACTAGCTAAATTCTGGGATTCTTCAAGACACTGAGGAGAAGCCAAGAGATTTATAAATGACAGAGTAACATCTCCTGTGCTGCACAAGAACCAAGTCTTGTTGGAAATTGGAAACCTGACATAAACACAGTGTTTCTCTATATATTTGCCAGATTTTGAAGTTGTGTAGGGTAGGAGCTGAAACACTAAACTCAAAATCTACAAAGAACAGAACTAATTCCTATGTAAACTTTAGGGATGAGGAGATGAGACTAACCTCAATTCAGTCAAAACCCAAGAAGAGCCAAGGCACAGGGATGAACCAGCGGTGGACTAAATTTTATCAACACTACATGCAGCAGAAGACAGGATGAGTGAACCTAAGGATAAGTTAATAAATATGTCCAAAACACAAATAAATAATATGTAGATTAAAAGAGAGTATCTTAAAACCTAAAGAGAAAAATTTATAAAAAAAAAAAAACAGGGATTAACATACACATATAACTGGAGTTTCAGAGGAAGAGTAGAATAGACAAGACAGAAAAAACAATGTGAAAAGAGAATTTTTAAAAAAATCTGAAACCAATGAAAGACATCAACTCACAAATTAAAAAACTCAGAGATCTAAGAGAAGGATCATACAAAGAAAATCACATCAAGGTCAAAACTAAATAGAAAGTCTGAAACAGTCAGAGAATAGACATGTCTTCAAGGGAGGAGGAATGAGGCATCTGACTGCTTTCACAACTGAGACTGTGTGAGCTGGAAGACAATGGGATATCTTTAAAGTTGAAAAAAATGCTGATCTAGAATTCTATACCCATTGAAATATGCTTCCAAAATGAAACAAAGATGTTCCAAGACACACAAGAGTGGACAGTCTTTCTGGCAGACTCCCACTTTAAGAAACGCTAAAGGAAATTCTTGAAGTTAAAATAGTCCCAGATGATAGCATAAACTGCAGCATCCAGAGAGGTGAGCATAACATTCAGTACTCCTGTTTTGATATAAAACATTTGCTGATTCCAAAGCAACAGCTGAGAGGCTGAAAAGTTTAGAAGAAAGTTGTGCTTGGATTGGATAAATGGCTATAATGTATAGTGGCCATGGTTAAAAAAAAAAAAAAAAAGAACAACAACAAAAACCCTCAGGCTTTCAACTGGAACCCTTAACAGGCAACACCTAAGTGTAAAGATTAAATTGAAAAGACTGAAAATCAACTTTTGGAAGCAAGTGAACCCTTGTTTGCTTTAAAAAAGCGATCTGCCTATATCCTAAATGCCTGCTAGAACCTAAGTCCACTCTGAAGGAAAATGTCATTATTCAAAGTCTCATACTAACTCTTCAAAGTTTCTTTAATAATCTCTGGAATTGTGAAAAAGCTAGATGAAAAGAGGAAAATTGATAAGCAGGAGAAAAAACAATGATCTGAAATAGATTTATAGAAACTTAAAATATTAGAGCAATAAATAATAATAGTAATTTAAAATACCTATGAATTTTGTCAGGGTTGAAAACTATTAAGATGAGTATAATGAAAATAAATAGAATAATAAAAAAATTATGAACTAAATAGATGGATTTAACAGCAGGTTAGGCATACCCAGCACAATTTTGGTGACTTTTATTATAGAGGAGAAGAAAATATCCAAACTAAAACAAAGACAAAAGGTTAAAATTTTAAAAATAGCATAAAAGATATATCAGTTCAGTCATTCAGTCATGTCGGACTCTTTGTGATCCCATGGATGGCAGCACACTAGGCTTCCCTTTCCATCACCAACTCCCAGAGCTTGTTTAAACTCATGTCCATTGAGTTGGTGATGTCATCCAACCATCTCACCCTCTGTTGTCCACTTCTCATCCTGCCTTCAGTCTTTCCCAGCTTCAGGGTCTTTTCCAATGAGTCAGTTCTTCGCATCAAGTGGCCAAAGTATTGGAGTTTCAGCTTCAGCATCAGTCCTTCCAATGAACACCCAGGATTGATCTCCTTTAGAATGGACTGATTTGATGTCCTTGCAGTCCAAGGGACTCTCAAGAGTCTTCTCCAGCACCAAAGTTCAAAAGCATCAATTCTTCGGCTATCAGCTTTCTTCACAGTCCAACTCTCACATACATACATGACCACAGGAAAAACTATAGCCTTGACTAGACGGACCTTGGTTGGCAAAGTAATGTCTCTGCTTTTTAATTTGCCATCTAGGTTGGTCATAACTTTTATTCCAAGGAGCAAGCATCCTTTAATTTCATGGCCGCAGTCACCATCTGCAGTGATTTTGGAACCTAAGAAAATAATCTGTCACTGTTTCCATTGTTTCCCCATCTATTTGCCATGAAGTGATGGGACCAGATACCATGATATTCATTTTCTGAATGTTGAGTTTTTTTTTTTTCGTTTTTGTTTTTTTTTTTATAATCGGATTTTTTTTTTTTTTTACAATATTATATTGGTTGGTTTTGCCATACATTGATATGAATTTGCCCCGGGTTTACATAAGTTCCCCTCCTGAACCCCCCTCCCACCTCCCTCCTCCCTTTATCCTCCCTCTGGGTCATCCCCGCATGCCAGCCCCGAGCATCCTATAACATGCATTGACCCTGAACTAGTGATTCGTTTCACATATGACAACATACGTGTTTCAATGTCATTCTCCCAAATCATCCCACCCTCACCCTCTCCCATAGAGTCCCAAAGACTGTTCTATACATCTGTGTCTCTTTTGCTGTCTCGTATACACGGTTATCATTTGCATCTTTCTAAATTCCATATATATGTGTTAGTATACTGTATTGGTGTTTTTCTTTCTGGCTTACTTCACTCTGTATAATAGGCTCCAGTTTCATCCACCTCATTAGAACTGATTCAAATGTATTCTTTTTAATGGCTGAATAATACTCCATTGTGTATATGTACCAAAGCTTTCTTATCCATTCATCTGCAGATGGACATCTAGGTTGCTTCCATGTCCTGGCTATTATAAACAGTGCTGCAATGAACATTGGAGTACACGTGTCTCTTTCAATTCTGGTTTCCTCGGTGTGTATGCCCAGGAGTGTGATTGCTGGATCATATGGCAGTTCTATTTCCAGTTTTTTGAGGAATCTCCACACTGTTCTCCATAGTGGCTGTACTAGTTTGCATTCCCACCAACAGTGTAAGAAGGTTCCTTTCTCTCCACATCCTCTCCAGCATTTATTGCATGTAGACTTTTGGATAGCAGCCATTCTGACTGGTGTGAAATGGTATCTCATTGTGGTTTTGATTTGCATCTCTCTGATTATGAGGGATGTTGAGCATTTTTTCATGTGTTTGTTAGCCATCTTTATGTCTTCTTTGGAGAAATGTCTGTTTAGTTCTTTGGCCCATTTTTTGATTGGGTCATTTATTTTTCTGGAATTGAGCTGCAGGAGCTGCTTGTATAATTTGGAGATTAATCCTTTATCAGTTGCTTCATTTGCTATTATTTTCTCCCATTCTGAAGGCTGTCTTTTCACCTTACTCACAGTTTCCTTTGCTGTGCAGAAGCTTTTGATTTTAATTAGGTCCCATTTGTTTATTTTTGCTTTTATTTCCAATATTCTGGGAGGTGGGTCATGGAGGATCCTGCTGTGATTTATGTCGGAGAGTGTTTTGCCTACGTTCTCCTCTAGGAGTTTTATAGTTTCTGGTCTTACATTTAGCTCTCTAATCCATTTTGAGTTTATTTTGGTGTATGGTGTTAGGAAGTGTTTTAAGCTAGCTTTCTCACTCTCCTCTTTCAATTAAATCAAGAAGCTCTTTAATTCCTCTTTGCTTTCTGCCATAAGGATTGTGTCATCCACATATCTGAAGTTATTGATATTTCTCTGGGCAATCTTGATTCCAGCTTGTGCTTCATCCAGCCTGGCACTTTGCATGATGTACTCTGCAATAAGTTAAATAAGCAGGGTGCAACATATAGCCTTGATGTACTCCTTTCCCAATTTGGAACCAGTCTGTTGTTCCATGTCCAGTTCTAACTGTTGTTTCTTGACCTGCATACAGATTTCTCAGGAGGCAGGTAAGGTGGTCTAGTATCACCGTCTCTTTAAGAATTTTCCACAGTTTGTTGTGAGAAGATATATAGTATATGGCTAAAATTTTAATATACATGAAATCACAGTCCTATAAATAAGGACGAAAGGAATAGGGAAGAATCAATATTTGAATAGATAATGGTCTAAAATATTACAAAACTGACACAGATTCTGGGGCCACTACAAAGCACATGTGGAATAAAACAGAAAAATCATACCAATGATTATTTCATTGAAATGTTGGAAACAAAAGACATAGCAAGAAAAATTAAAATCACAACAAGAAAAATACATGATACTTTCAAAGGATAAACAAGACTGACAGCCAACTCCTCAACAGAAGCAGGGGAAGATGGCATTTGTTTTATAGGGCTACCATAACAAAGTATCACAGACTGGGTGGCTTCAAGACAAATTTATTTTCTCATAGGTTTAAAAGATAGAAATCAAAGATGAAGGTGTTCACAGGGGTTAGTTCCTTCTCAGTCCTCTCTCTCTGGCTTGTAGTTGGCTGTTCTGTGTCTTCTTATGTTCCTCCCTTTACGCCTATGTCCAAATTTCCTCTTCTTACAAGGACAGCAGTCATACTGGATTATGGCTCATCCTGAACATCTCATTTTTACTTCCTTTCTTCTTTAAATATCCTATTTCCAAATACAGTCACAATTGGAGGCTCCGGAGGTGAGGACTTCAAAGTATGAATTTTAAGGGACACAGTTCAGCCCATAATAAATACAGAAGACAGGAGTTTGAAAGAAAACAACTGAGTCAATTCCCAGGCAGGTTGATAAGAAGTCCTGGGTCCCCAAGGAGGAGAAAGGGGTCTAGGCCTCTTGAAATGGAGACAGGGGTCTGGAATTCTCACGGAGGAGGAAAGGACAAACTTTTTTTTTTTTTCTCTACATTCCTTAGTCTTAGTCACATAAAACATTTTTTTCTTTAAGCCCAGAACTGATGATTACACAACTCAGTTTAAATTCCACGTGCATGCTCAGTCACTTCAGTCGTGTCCGACTCTCTGTGGCCCCATGGACCATGGCCCACTAGGCTCCTCTGTCTATGGGATTCTCCAGGTAAGAACACTGGAGTGGGTTGTCATTTCCTTCTCCAATGCATGAAAGTAAAAAGTGAAAGTGAAGTCGCTCAGTCATGTCCGACTCTTTGCGACCCCATGGACTATAGCCTACCAGGCTCCTCTGTCTATGGGATTCTCCAGGCAAGAATACTGGAGTGGGTTGGCATTCCCTTCTCCAATGATCCAGGCGGTAAAGCACCACTCTACAATAATGGAGACCCGGGTTCAATCCCTGGGTTGGGAAGATCCCCTGGAGAAGGAAATGGAAATCCACTCCAGTACTATTGCCTGGAAAATCCCATGGACAGAGGAGTCTGGTAGGCTACAGTCCATGGGGTCACAAAGAGTCGGACACGACTGAGCGACTTCACTTCACTTCTCCAGTGATAAAGTATGAAGTGAGTGAAATAAGTGAAGAGAAGTCACTCAGTCGTGTCTGACTCTCTGCAACCCCATGGACTGTAGCCTACCAGGCTCTTCCATCCATGGGATTTTCCAGGCAAGAGTACTGGAGAGGGTTGCCATTTCCTTCTTAAACTCTGTACTAGGATGGACAGGGAGGCCTGGCATGCTGTGATTCATGGGGTCACAAAGAGTCGGACAGGACTGAGCGACTGAACTGAACTGAAGGATTATACAACAACAATGTATCCTGCTTGAGGACAGTGTCTCCTTCCTGAAAACCTTCTGGCTAATCCTGTTATCTTAAAATGTAAATTATGGGAGTGGGTCTAGTAAGATCTTTACAACCTTGAGACATTCTTTTGATTTATTGTAATAACTAATTTAAAAAGTATATAACTCCCTTGCTAAATCTAGCAAGGAGAGCACTGTCCACCCCTCTTCTACTGTCTATGTCAGAAGTTTCGTCCCTTTTTATACTTTAATAAAACTCTGCTATACAAAAGCTCTTGAGTGACCAAGCCTGGTCCTTGGTCCTGAAGCTAAATCTTCTTTAGAGATCACGAATCCAACATCATTCACCATGAGCTATCATTACCACCCATGTAGAATCACTTCCAAATATATTCACTCCCAAAAATATTCTTCAAAAACTAAGGTAAAAAGAGACATTTTTGGAGGAAAATTGAAAAAAGTAAACAGCAGATATGTGATAAAATTCTAAAGGAGACCCTTTAGGCAAAAGCAAAATACTTTTAGATAAAAGTACAAAGAAGCAGGGAGAAATAGAGAGAAAAGTAAGGGTAGACAAGTGAAAAATTAATATTTAAAAAAATTATAATCTTGACTTAGGATTCATATGTTATATAGAATTAAAATACTTGATAACAGCAGCACCAAAAAAGGCTAGAGTTAAAACGTTATAAGGTTCTTACAGAAGAAATGAAAAAGTGTATATTATAATTTAATAAATCAGATGCATGTTATAATATTTAGAGTTGTGACTAAATCAACTGGGAAATAATAATAGATAGCAGTTAAGATATATGCACACTTATACACAAAAATATAGGTATATATCAAATGAAGTTCTAAATTCAAACAATTAAAAAATGAAAATTTTAAATGTACTGTTTATGATATCATTAAATATCATCAAATTATTAGGAATATAGTAAAATATGCTCTAGACCTCAACACAGAAAACTACAGTTGAGAGAAATTAAAGATCCAAATAAATGAAATTACATACTTTGTTTAGAGATTAGATTATTAAGATATCCTTTCTCTTGAAACTCATCTACAGATTCAGTAGTTTTTGTGCTGGAAAAATTGACAAGATCCTTTTTTTTTTTTTTTTTACTGTTCATGATTTTATTCTAAATTTTTTTCTTTTTTTTTTAATTGGAGGCTAATTATTTTACAATATTATATTGGTTGGTTTTGCCATATATTGACATGAATCCGCCCTGGGTGTACATGAGTTCCCCTTCCTGAACCCCCCTCCCACCTCCCTCCTCCCTTTATCCTCCCTCTGGGTCATCCCCACACACCAGCCCTGAGCATTCTATAACATGCATCGACCCTGAACTGGTGATCCGTTTCACATATGAAAACATACATGTTTCAATGCCATTCTCCCAAACCATCCCACACACACCCTCTCCCACAGAGTCCCAAAGAATGTTCTATACATCTGTGTCTCTTTTGCTCTCTCGCATACAGGGTTATCATTTGCATCTTAAACCGGAAGTTGGTGATGGACAGGGAGGCCTGGCGTGCTGTGATTCATGGGGTCATGGAGAGTCAGACACGACTGAGCAACTGAACTGAACTGAAATTTCATATATATGCGTTAGTATACTGTATGGGTGTTTTTCTTTCTGGCTTACTTCACTCTGTATAATAGGCTCCAGTTTCATCCACCTCATTAGAACTGATTCAAATGCATTCTTTTTAATGCCTGAGTAATACTCCATTGTGTATATGTACCAAAGCTTTCTTATCCATTCGTCTGCAGATGGACATCTAGGTTGTTTCCATAAACTGTCTATTATAAACAGTGCTGCAATGAACATTGGAGTACATGTGTCTCTTTCAATTCTGGTTTCCTCAGTGTGTATGCCCAGGAGTATGATTGCTGGATCATATGGCAGTTCTATTTCCAGTTTTTTGAGGAATCTCCACACTGTTCTCCATAGTGGCTGTACTAGTTTGCATTCCCACCAACAGTGTAAGAGGGTTCCCTTTTCTCCACACTCTCTCCAGTATTTATTGCATGTAGACTTTTGGATAGCAGCCATTCTGACTGGTGTGAAATGGTATC